>NW_020189911.1:0-817 GCF_900000015.1 Plasmopara halstedii
TGGAGGTGGTCGACTACGAGTCTGACACTCCTTTTCCCGGGTGGAATGACGAGGAAGGCGAGCCGCGCCAGCGGCGTGACACGAGCCCTGCTCGCGCCTTGCGGACCCTATGTCCGTTTCCTGATCTCTCAATACCTCAGGGACATGGTGTCATCCCCAATGACCTCGATAAGGCACATAGGCGGCAGCTGGAAGCTGCCCGTAAGGCGGCTCTGATGAACGCCATCCACAGTCAGTCATTGACCTTCCTGTGGAATGGAAGCGAGGACGCGGTAACTCGATCGTAACGCATCCACATCATCGGGCCCCAGGCCAGAACGGAAGCTGGGCTTGCCGAACGGAAAGCTCTTCGAGCTCGTTTTCTGGTCCCACAAGAAATTCCGTTGAACGTTTATGGCACTCGTCTACGTGCTCAACGAGGTGGCTCTCGTGTATTTGCAATGCGGACGATACCTGTAGTGCTCGCCCCTGGCGAAAGCGCTACGGATGACGAAGTACTCTTTGAGCGATGGGTGCAACGGCACTGAAAACTGTCCTCACTGTATGCCTTACAGTTGAGCCACAAGGAAGTGGGCGTGCGTGTGGAGCGCCACCTCCGATTTGAGCTCGCAAAACTCAGAGCACGCAGTCGACTCCCTTCGTATTGTCACCCTGCGACGTATGGGTCAACCCCTAACGCTCCGCGAGCTTTGTATCTGCAACCGCGAGAGCTCGGGGTCACCGCTTGAGCTCAACTCATGGCTCTTCTACTTCCCTGGTTATTGCCGGGAAGCGCGGGGCGTCCTGATCTTTCTGATCAAAAGCGTCCACGGCGTCT
>NW_020189911.1:2059-3201 GCF_900000015.1 Plasmopara halstedii
TTTGTCATTACAATCAATCAAACCACATAGTGCACGGAGCTCGCGAAGTTTAGCATTAAAGCTCTTCGTCAACAGATCAGCCTTCATCTTGTCAGTCGGTACATAACGTACATCTACTGCTCCTTGTTTGATCAATTCTTGTATATATTTGTATCGAATATCAACGTGTTTCAACTTGGACGTTGAACTTTCCCCTTTGAGCTGGACAATCGCAGCTTGATTGTCCACGTATAGGACACTATGCAAGTCGTTTTTAACTCCAATTTCCTCGAACATAACTTGTAGTCCTCGTAGTTCCTTGGCGATAATGGAGGCGGCTACAAACTCAGCCTCTGCCGTGGAGAGAGCTACTGATGTTTGTTTGCGGCATATCCATCCCACGTTGCAACCAGCTACGTAAATCATACCACCAATCATTGACTTCCTGTCGATTGTATCTCCGGCAAAGTCCGCATCACTATAACCAACCAGGAATAGACTTTCGGAAAGGGGGATCTGGGTCTCGCATACACATCTTGAGATCTTTGGTCCCCTTCAGATATCGTAGAATATGTTTTCCCAATTGTAAGTCTTGAACACACGGTGCATGTGTGCGTCGTGTCATCCGATGTACCGCAAAAGCCACGTCTGGCCTCGTGCATCTAGCAATCCATAGTAAACTGCCGGCTAATGACCTGAAATGCTTCGGATCAGTAAGGATTTCACTGGTATCGTCGTATGTATGGCCAGTATCGATTGGTACTTTGGTCGTCTTTGCATCTTGCATTTGGTACTGGACCAAAAGATCATCAATTATACTTTCTTGATCGATATAGTAAGCTTGGTCATCCTTAGTGACCCTCATCCCCAAAAACTTGGTTACTTCACCCAAATCCTTTATTTGCAATTCCTGGAGCGATTGAAACAACTCGTCAACTAATTCCGTTTTGGTTCCAGTAATGAGAAGATCGTCGACATATATTCCTACTAACAGTATGCCTCGAGCATCGCGTCTGTAGTACAAACATGGCTCTACAGTCGATTGCTTCAACCCTAGTTCCAGTAATTTCCTATTAAGTAGTCGATTCCATAGTCGTCCAGCTTGTTGAGGCCGTAAAGGCTCTGTAACAACATAAGCACGATCTCGTGTTTGCCAGAAACGC
>NW_020189912.1:0-167 GCF_900000015.1 Plasmopara halstedii
AGGAGTGCGAGGACGTGATTGAGGACGTTTGGCACACGCTTCGCACTGCAATTATTCATTTCGTCTGGTCGGACCGCAATCGGTGTTTGTTTGATTCGAGACAGCCCGCACCAGCGACGCCAGCACTCTTCATGGTCTTGTCGGTTGCATGCGCACACTTCCGATGT
>NW_020189912.1:177-488 GCF_900000015.1 Plasmopara halstedii
ATGATTTTGGTTACCTGTGGAAGAGGGTTTTTGACAAACCCAAGGCCAGTGTGGCCGATGATTTGGGGTGTTGTGGAGTCTCCTGTGTGGTCTACGAGACTTGAGAGGCCAGTGGTATTAATTTCACGATGCGGCATGAGAAGGAGGCCTTTTTTAACCCATCGACTAAGAGTGTGGTCCGCCCTTCACGATCTGCCCGTTGCGAAACGACGCAGCAGTGTGCTGGGAGACCGGGCAGGCGTTAGGGCGATTAAGGGCTCTGCACGTGTAATCACTTGGCATGCAATGGGCGCTGCATGTTTTGCTGATGT
>NW_020189912.1:498-708 GCF_900000015.1 Plasmopara halstedii
CTAGAATGAATTCGAAAATCTTGCCCACTAACAAGACCTGCATGCGACGACCAGAACGAAACTTTCTAGACACAACACTGGTCATGGTAAAAGTGGATATATTACGGCCTTACATTACGCTATGCGGATGCTGACTGGTTGGACAGCATGCAACTCGCCCTTTCGGGTGGTAACACACATCACTGCAAGTTCCCGGGGCGCTACATCCCG
>NW_020189913.1:0-1477 GCF_900000015.1 Plasmopara halstedii
CACAATATAGTACCATCTTTTGATTTATTTGCATTTTGTATTACCATGTTTTGGTATTATTATGCAAATTCGAACCATACTTTTATTCAAGTCATATCATCGTTTCATATTTTTATATTTTGGAGCATTGAAGTACCATATTTTGGTTTGCGCAAGCAATTTCAAACCATACTTTGTTACAAATTACAGTATAATACCATGTTTTGACTTATTTGCGTATTTTATTGACATGTTTTTGTATTTTTATGCAAATTCGTACCATACTTTTATTCAAATTATATTATCGTACCATATTTTAATAAAATTGAGCATTAAAGTACCATAATTTGGTTTTCGTAATCAATTTCAGACCATACTTTGTTACAAATCACAGTATAGTATCACTTTTTGATTTATTTGCGTTTTTTATTGCCATGTTTTGGTATTATTATGCAAATTCGTACCATACTTTATTAAAACCATATCATCGTACCATATTTTAATAAAATTGAGCATTAAAGTACCATATTTTGGTTTGCGTAAGCAATTTCAAACCATACTTTGTTACAAATCACAATATAGTACCATCTTTTGATTTATTTGCATTTTGTATTACCATGTTTTGGTATTGTTATGCAAATTCGTACCATACTTTTATTCAAATCATATCATCGTACCATATTTTAATAAAATTGAGCATTGAAGTACCATATTTTGGTTTGCGTAAGCAATTTCAAACCATACTTTGTTACAAATCACAGTATAGTACCATGTGTTTATTTATTTGCGTTTTTTATTGCCAAGTTTTGGTATTTTTATGCAAATTCGTACCATACTTTTATTCAAATTATGTTATCGTACCATATTTTATAACATTTGAGCATTCAAGTACCATATTTTGGTCTACGTAAGCAAATTAAACCATACTTTCTTACCAATCACAGTATAGTATCATTTTTGTATTTATTTTTATTTACATGTTTTAGTATTTGTATGCCTATTTGTAACGGGGTTGCACGTCCCCTGGTAAAAGGGGTATGCGTCACACGAGATGGGCATGGTGTGACTGCACCCAAACAAGAATACGGTATGTGGCTAGGTAGCCAGTAGTTATACATGTATTTAGATTTTACTTTATGTACTTAGTAAAATTTATACATTTAAAGTTAGGCGGTTTAGCCGCAGATATCAATAAATAAAATTCAGTTTTAAATTTGAACCGAAAGGTTTATTCGCCTTGGTTAAGGTCTTGGAGGTAGCGGATTGCGATCCGCTACACTCGTATTGGTTATTGTAAAGAACGAAAGTTCGGTGACCTATATTACGCTTCTTCAAACGCTAAGCTACAACAGCCCCGCTGCACTTGGTAGCACTTGTAGTCCATCTACACCTGAGTCGTTTAGGCTGATCCCTTGTGAGGATAAAAGAATTTTCCTCCTACCCCAGGGCATGCAGGACGGGCTTAACAAGCTGATGTCCTTGCTTGACCCTGAGGGCG
>NW_020189913.1:1681-2154 GCF_900000015.1 Plasmopara halstedii
ATGAGGTAATCGGTGCGCGTCTAGAGGCGTTTTCAAATTACGAAAACGCGCTGCTAGAGCATCTGCAGCAGAAGATATCATCATCATTTGCGTCTATGACGCCACCGTCGGTGACGGATGATTTTCCCCGCCCTAAGCCGCTCATGGTGAGTGTTAAGGTCGTCGAAGGGAAGGATGGAGAAAATCTCCTGCTTTGGGTGAGAGAGGTAGAGATGGCCATCGCATCTGCCATGATCCAGACCGAGCAACAGCGCGTAGCGCTAGCCATCTCAAAGCTCGGTGGTCGAGCGCGAAAATGGATACTGACGTGCGGTATCTCGGTCGAAATTGCGTTTCCCTCCTGGGTATAGCTGAAATTGCAGCTCTCACGAGAGTTCTTGCCGCGTAACCAGGCATATCGCGTGCGACCGCGCTTCTTTCCGCCCGACAGGGCAACAAGGAATTGGTGGACTTTGTCCAAGAGATGCGCACTC
>NW_020189913.1:2492-2668 GCF_900000015.1 Plasmopara halstedii
GATGAGCCATGGATTGATTGAAGGTCAGAAACCTTGGGCGCTTCGCACACGTCTCCTGGTGGAGCTTTGGCGAGTCATGAACCCACCACTGCTAGGAGACAAAAGCGTTATTGGAGATAGCACTGGACCGAGACGGTCAACGTGCTAGACATTGGAATGTCCGAGTTGGTAGACAC
>NW_020189914.1:0-764 GCF_900000015.1 Plasmopara halstedii
CTGAGGCGCTGAAAGCGCGGTTGGGTGACATCGCCACTGTTCGCTTAGCGACGGGGACACGTGCCACGGTCCTGAAGGTCCCTGTGGACCTCGGAGTCAAGTTCCTTGACTTTGATCGCGTGGAACGCTGTTCGGCCTTAGACTTGGATGTAAAGTATGACCTCATCCTAGGAATGGTATGGTTGGAACATAATGAGCCATGGATTGATTGGAGGTCAAAGACCTTGGGCACCACGCGCACGTCTCCTGGTGGGACTTTGGAGAGTCATGAACCTACCTCTGCTAGGAGACAAAGCGCTATTGGCGAGAGCACTGAACCGAGACGGTCAACGTACTAGACATTGGAATGTCCGAGTTGATAGACACCAACGGTGTATTGGACAGGAGTCCCGAGCGTAGCTCGCATTCTGATCGTGGAGTGGCACGTAACCCACTAACCGCTTCTCAAGTTTCGGAGCAGTCGTTGCTTGTCATGCGTGACACGGTCGGACAGAGTTTGAGGCTTCTTGGGCACGGCCCTTCAGATGCGCGTGGAGTGGCACTTTATTCACTGGACGAAGACTGCGGAGGTAGCACTTCTTCGTTGGATGTTGTAGGAAACATCGGAGGTCCAAGGAAGCGAAAAGTGAGGGTGACACCGAACGACGCGGAGTGCATGTTCACCCTGGTCTCACAGAAGAATAGAACCCCCGAACAGAGGCGACGACGACGCCGTATGCTGGCTGCAAGACGCCGGGCGTCGACCCTGATCCAGGGTGTGTCGA
>NW_020189915.1:0-615 GCF_900000015.1 Plasmopara halstedii
TTGAATTATTGCAACACCATGTTTTCACAATTCAGTCATCCTCGTCGATTTGCGTGGTATATGCAACTTATTTATCGCGTGCGTTGGACGGAGCGTACAGCTGTTGGTGCTGAGCAAAAGTGGGGAACACGCAGTGAGGAGAAAAAAAGGAATTGGCGTGCCACAGACGATCCTATCAACATACTGTATCAAACAATATTTTCAAGCGTTTCGTGCAAAAGGCTGCAACTATCTCGGTTTATGCAATCTCAACGTCGCGCGTGCACACAGAGACGTAGTCAAAGACTCGCAAAATCGTGAAGGTCACTTTGCAATGACTCAAATTTTTGTTCAACCCTGTGTAGGTGCCTTAAAATGTATTTCCACAGAAATTGTAAGTATCTCAAGTGGGCCAACGAGCGTCCGGTATAATTGACACTGCATCATTCGGATCTCAAGCAAAATGGGTGTTTGCGTACAGAAATATGCTGCATGGCGTTGAAGCGAATATTGCCTATTTGCATACGCTTTGATGCAAATTTCGGAGAAGCTGAAATACGACCAAAACTTGCCGTTTCCATCGCATATTGCTGACTATTTTGGCTCAATTTGATCTACAGCGGAATAGTCCGATGA
>NW_020189916.1:0-876 GCF_900000015.1 Plasmopara halstedii
AACCGCGCTTTCAGCGCCTCAGCATACAGCTGACTTCCCTCCATCGTGGAGCGTCGAGAATAATTGCCCGGCGCCCCGAAATCGGTGAGGATCTTTAATGGCTTCTCGAAGCACTTTACGGTCGCCTTCACGACCAGCAAGCCCGGCTCGCATACACTTTCCGTGTTCACGAGCACGGAGCTCTTCGGGGCTAGGCCCTGTTGACCTATGCCTCCCTGAGGCTCAACAGAACTCAGTTCTTCCCTAGTAGGTCGCCTCGCGCTTACTGGGTGGTGTCCTTTCCCCGCGACGAACCATGCTGGTAGGCGTTGGGGCAATGGTTCGAAGAACCTTGACGCTCCTTGCGCAGGGGGCATCTGTTCTGAAGGTGACGGGTCTCTCCACAGACAGAACACCGTCGAATGTGTGTATGCTGCCCAGCAGCTCGGAGCTCTTCTCCCTCGTCCTCACCATAGCTGAGATCCATGGGCATAGGCCCGCTCAACGATCTATCGGAGTGTGCATTCCAACCAAGTCGTGCCGACTTGAAATTGAATTCGGCATTCAATGCCACATTCACCGCCTCTTCAAACGAGGACGGGTACACACGGAAGACTTCCATTATGACCACGCCAGTGCGGAGGCCTTCCATAACGATGGTTACTGCGACCGCCTCCGGAAAGGGATCTACTGCCATCCCGGCAATGAGATTGTGCATCTCTAAGACCAAGACACCAATTCCTTATTGCCCTATCGGGCGGCGAGGAAACGCGCTCGCACGCGATATGCCTGGTTATGCGGCGAGAACACTCGTGAGGGCTGCAATTTTAGCTCCTCCTAGGAGGGAAACGCAGCTTCGACCGAAGTGCCGCACGTCAGTGCCCATTCTCGTGCTCG
>NW_020189917.1:0-439 GCF_900000015.1 Plasmopara halstedii
GATCAGAAGGTAATATCTATGCTAAAGAATCTATCTTTCTTGGTAAGAAGAGTTATTTGGATATACTTGCTTGCGATGGTAATGATGTAGAAGGTTTTCATATCAGATGTAAAGGCATCCCATCAAAGCTTCTTGAAAATGATACCTACAACAAATATTTGGAACTCTATAACGGTGAGGAATTAGAATTTGATTTGAGTGATGTATGTCCAATTAAAATTAATAATAAAACTCAACGTGTAACTACAAGGTTAAATTTCAAACGAAAATTATCATTCAAATAGTATAATATGGACTCTCTACTTACTCAGCTCTATTATGATCCAAAAACGGGATTCATAGGTGCAACGAAGCTATACCAAAAAGCAAAAGCAATTGATAAAAATATAACGTTAAAACAAGTCAAAGAATGGTATAAGACACAAAGTAGCATTCAACA
>NW_020189918.1:0-427 GCF_900000015.1 Plasmopara halstedii
TCCCTTGAAGAGTTCGGCAGTGCCTTGAAGGCAGGCGATTTGGCCGAAGTGGTCATTGACCACTGGACGAGAGATAAACTCGACATCGCTTCTGGATAAAGCTGACTTGGAGGACACACGGAGAGTGTTGAACGCACGAAGTGGATCGTCGATCCTACGGAATCCCTTGGATCCGTACTATTCTTTGATAAATGAATTTCAAGACGTCGTCTCCAAAGACTCGCCTTCGGTCCTATCCTCCGGACCGAGGTGTGCGTCATGAGATCGACCTGATTCCGGGAACCAAATACTGCGTAACACGCCAATGCCCCCTGCCCAAGGAGCAGTGCGACGCCTTGACCTCTTTTTTCGTGCGAAGCACGACGCAGAGATGGTACGTGAGAGCAAGTCTCCTCATTCGACACCCACGTTTTGTGTTCGGAAGCCG
>NW_020189918.1:504-1202 GCF_900000015.1 Plasmopara halstedii
ACATGATTGGAACACCATGCGCCATAGATTGATTGGAGGTCAAAGACCTTGGGCGCTACGCGCACGTTTCATGGTGGAGCTTTGGCGAGTCATGAACCCACCCCTGCTAGGAGACAAAAGCGCTATTGGCGAGAGCACTGGACCAAGACGGTCAATGTGCTGGACATTGGTATTTCCGAGTTGGTAGACACCAACGGTGTATCGGACAGGAGTCCCGAGCGTGGCTCGCTGACTGATCGTGAAGTCGCACGTAATCCACTGAGCGCTGCTCAAGTTTAGGAGTAGTCGCTGCATATCATGCGTGACATAGTCGGCCAAGAGCCGAGGCATCGAGGGCGAGACCCCCGTGATGAACGTGAACTGGCACGTAAACCACTGAGCACTGCTCCCGTTGCGAAGCAGTCGCTGCATGCCATTGATGGCGTGCCCGGACAGAGTCCGAGGCATCTTGGGCACGGCCCTTCAGATGCGCGTGGAGTTGCACGTTATCCACCGGACGAAGACAGCGGGGTTAGCAGCTCTTCGTCGGATGCTGTAGATAACATCGGAGCTCCAATGGAGCGGATAGTGAGGGTGACACCAAACGACGCAGAATGCGTGTGCACACGGAATGCGTGGTCTCACCGAGACATGGAACCTATGTACAGAGGCGACGGCGACGCCGTATGCTGGCTGCAAGACGCCGGGCGTCGACCCTG
>NW_020189919.1:0-559 GCF_900000015.1 Plasmopara halstedii
TATCGGAACAAGCAGCCAAAATGTGGCCAACCTTGCCGCATCCAAAGCACGCTCGTGTTTCGACGCGTGGTTTGCTCTCGACGATGTTCGCAACGGCGTCTTTCCCAAACGAAGCAGGACCCCTCGTATCAATATCAACAGACTGTGCGAAATGCGCGAGCTCTTTCGCTTGAACGAGGAAATCAAGGTGCCTGGCATGATACTTTGCCATGAGTACCGTGCGCAGCTCACTCGACGCATAGTGGACAATGCTGTCGAGCACTTGCGCACCAGCCCCTCCGCACGCGTCGCTCACTGCCACCAAGTACAGGTAGTGCTCGGGCCAGGTCCTCTTGGCGTCTTTCTTTGCCGTGAACAGTCTCACTGACTGTGACGCAGTGATCGACGTCTTGAACGTCTGGTGTAGTCGCTCCATAACATGGTCCAGCGTCGGGAGCTAGCGCCACCAAGTCTTGACCTGCTTGTTGTAGTACCGCTCGGCCGTGCCACTCAAGTAGTGATCAAGCAAGTCAGTCTTCACGTCTTCTGACCATTCAAAACCACACGCTGCTTGCGCGTA
>NW_020189920.1:0-583 GCF_900000015.1 Plasmopara halstedii
TTGGGCGCTACGCGCACGTCTCCTGGTGGAGCTTCGGCGAGTCATGAGCCCACCTCTGCTAGGAGACAGAAGCGCTATTAGCGTGAACACAGGACCGAGAGGGTCAATGTGCTGGACATTGAACTGTCCGAATTGGTAGACACCAACGGTGTGTCGGGCAGGAGTCCGAGCGTGGCTCGCGGGCTGATCGTGGAGTAGCACGTAACCCACTGAGCGCTGCTCAAGTTTCGGAGCAGTCGCTGCATGTCATGCTTGACATAGTCGGCCAAGGGTCGAGGCATCGAGGGCGTGGCCCCCATGATGCACGTGAAGTGGCACGTAAACCATTGATCACTGCTCTCGTTGCGAAGCAGTCGCTGCATGCCATTGATGGAGTGGTCGGACAGAGTCCGAGGCATATTGGGCACGACCCTTCAGTTGCGCGTGGTGTTGCGCGTAAACCACTAAGGACTAATCTCGTTGCGAATCAGTCGCTGCATGCCATTGATGGCGTCGGACAGAGTCCGAGGCATATTGGGCACGGAACTTCAGATGCGCGTGGAGTGGCACGTTATCCACTGGACGAAGACTGCGGGGTTAGCAG
>NW_020189921.1:0-489 GCF_900000015.1 Plasmopara halstedii
GCCAACGTGTTTTCCAACCGCTACCATCCTGCTCGAGGCACCCACACGTTTCATCTTGATTTCTTTTAACTTCGGAATAATGTGTCCTGCACTCTCGAGTGCTTAAGCTGCAGACACGCGCTCTTCTTCAGCCAATGGAGTTTCTTCACTCCCTTTAAGAGATCTTCTGGGCAACGTCGTTGTGTCAGAAACACCGGCTGGCATTTGTCATGATTTTGCGTTATTACAGACTTGATCTGGGCAGATTCAGCAGCTGTGCGGATGCTGCTTGCGATGAAGAAAGCCGTGGCCACGTAAAATGCACCTCGCATGACTTGTAAGATCTTTTGACTCAGGAAAATAATGCTTGTCAATCATCCCTTGATTGACTTGTTAATATTATAGCTTCGTCATCTGATTGATTGGCTCACAGCATTGTTGATTGGTTAATATCATTTAATAGATTCTTATCAGAACACATGTTTAATTGGTTAATATTAAAGTATTAAG
>NW_020189922.1:0-309 GCF_900000015.1 Plasmopara halstedii
TCATCTCGGTCGTGAGAAAACGTACAACTCTGTGAGTTACCACTATTGGTGGCCCAAGTTGTACAAATGGACGAACACTTATGTGCGCACGTGTGAGACGTGTCAACGGGTAAAACCCTCTTCAGATGCGGCTGCGCCGCTGGCCAGCTTACCGGTACTCACTGGGTGCTGGCAGTCAATGCGTTTGGACTTTGTGTTTGGCCTGCCGAAAGATTCGGCGGGCAACACGGGTGTCGTAGAATTCGTCAACTGGTTGAGCAAGATGGCTCATTTGGCGGCGGTGCCAGACACCATCGACGGAGTCGGTAC
>NW_020189923.1:0-485 GCF_900000015.1 Plasmopara halstedii
AGGACCCCGACAAAAACTACATGCCGTTCGATGTTCTCGCAACATCGTGCCAGTTTGACGCGAAACAAGACGACAACTCCAGCATGGTGGTTTTGCCGGCGTGGCGTGATGCTGACCTCCTGCAGTACGCGAAGTTAACGGACTGGGTTACTGAAACTGGTCTACGCAAGGTCAAGCGGAAGAACACACCATATTCAAAAATTGCTAAGGAGCAGTACTTCTATAGTGGCGGCAGCTTGCGCGAGTTCTGTAAAAAACGGAGCTCGCTTGAAGAGCGTGTAGCGAGAGACTGCCGTGCCGTGGGAAATGGTCAAGCGTTTGACTTGGTGTACAACTATGGTGGGGGACAAAGCAAGAGCCAAGTGGATCGTTTGCGGCGTCACTACATCACTGACTGGAACCGAGAAGTGGAATACCATGACAGTCGATGGTGGAAGCTATCTGTGGATTCCGGATATGTGCTGAGCCAGTTGGGGCGGAAAATT
>NW_020189924.1:0-355 GCF_900000015.1 Plasmopara halstedii
TCTCTTCTGCGCTAAAGATGCACTTGTCTGCATTGGCGTACAGTTTGTTAGTGCGCATACACTCGAGCACCTTATAGATGAACGATGTGGTTCTCCTCATCCGTTCCCCCGTGCTCCGCACGACTGTGAACGAGAATGTCGTCGAAGTATGTCTGTGCGCACGCCCTGTGGGGTCTGAACAACTGTGTCACAGGAGGATTAAATGCTGGTGCATTTGACAACCCTTGGGGCATCACCAGCCACTCCCAGAGCATGACGCTCAGAGTGCTCACCGCTGTCAAATGAATACCACCCGCTCTCATGAGCAATTGGTGATACCCATCGACCAAGTCGAGTGCACTGTACTTCGTACATC
>NW_020189925.1:0-229 GCF_900000015.1 Plasmopara halstedii
GCGCTCAGTGGGTTACGTGCCACTCCACGATCAGCCCGCGAGCCACGCTCGGGACTCCAGTCTGATACCTGTTGGTGTCTACCAACTCGAACATTCCATAGTTCAGCACGTTGACTGTCTAGGTCCAATGCTCTCGCCAATAGCGCTTTTGCCTCCTAGCAGAGGTGGGTGCATGACTTGCCAAAGCTCCACCAGGAGACGTGCGCGTAGCGCCCAAGGTCCTTGACCT
>NW_020189925.1:239-744 GCF_900000015.1 Plasmopara halstedii
TGAGGACGGATGCACACGGAAGACATCCATTCTGACCACACCAGTGCGGAGGCCTTCATTAAAGACGGTCACTGTGACCACCTCCGGGAGTGAATCTGCTGCCATCCCGGCAATGAGAGTTCGCATCTCTTGGACAAAGTCCACCAAATCCTTGCTGACATGTCGGGCGGCAAGGAAACGCGATCGCACGCGATACGCCACTAAGGCGGCGAGTACACTCGTGAGAGCTGCTATTTCAGCTCCGACCGAAGTGCCGCACGTCAGTGCCCATTCTCGCGCTCGACCACTGGGCTTTGAGATGGCTAGCACCACGCGCTGTTGCTTGGTCAGGAGCATGGCGGATGCGATGGCCATCT
The DNA here is from genome assembly GCF_900000015.1 of Plasmopara halstedii. NCBI lineage: Eukaryota > Oomycota > Peronosporomycetes > Peronosporales > Peronosporaceae > Plasmopara > Plasmopara halstedii. Next base: position 596 of record NW_020189925.1, read on the forward strand.
CAACCTCTCTCACCCAGAATAGGAGATTCTCTCCATCCTTCCCCTCTAAGACCTTAACGCTCACCATGAGCGGCTTAGGTCGGGGAAAGTTATCCGTCACCGACGGTGGCGTCATAGACGCAAACGATGCAGACATCTTCTGCTGCAGG
>NW_020189925.1:754-1302 GCF_900000015.1 Plasmopara halstedii
TAGCAGCGCGTTTTCGTATTTGAAAACGCCTCTAGACGAGCACCGATTGCCTCGGTGCCTTGCGAAGCAAGGTATTGCACGCCCTCAGGACCAAGCAAGGACACCAGCTTTTTAAGCCCGTCCTGCATGCCCTGGGACAAAGAAGAAAATATTCCATCCTCATAGAGGATCAGTCTTAACGACTCAGGTGTAGATTGACTACAAGTGCTACCTAGTGCAGCTGGGCTGCCGTAGCTTTGCGCTTTGAGGAAGTGTAACTTCGGTCACCGACATTTCGCTCTATACTTAGAACAAGTACGAGTTAGCGGATTGCAATTCCGCTATCTCCAAGAAAAATTATTGCCTTAACCCAAAGGCTAATTTACTCTTCCGTTTGAATCCAGAACTGACTTTATTTATTTTTTATCTGCGGCGAAGCCGTCTAATTAAATATATAGATTTTCCTTAATATATATAGTAAAATCTAAATACATGCATAATTACTGGCTAACCAGCCACATACCGTATTCTTATTTGGGTGCAGTCACACCATGCCCATCTCGTGTGAC
>NW_020189926.1:0-335 GCF_900000015.1 Plasmopara halstedii
ATGAAGCACCCTAAAAGGGAATCTCTTCTGCGCCAAAGATGCACTTGTCTGCATTGGCATACAGTTTGTACTTGCGCATGCACTCGAGCTCCGTTTTTAGATGGACAATGTGGTTCTTCTCACCCGTCCTTCCGTGCTCCGCACGACTGTGAACGAAAATGTTGTCAAAGTATGTCTGTGCATACGCCCTGTGGGGCCTGAACAACTGCTTCACCGGACAATTAAATGTTGCTGGTGCATTTGACAGCCCTTGGGGCATCACCAGCCACTCCCAGATATGCCGCTCGGAGTGCTTACCGCTGTCAGCGGAATATCACTCGCTCTCATGAGCAATT
>NW_020189926.1:345-1339 GCF_900000015.1 Plasmopara halstedii
GCTTCCAAGACAGCTTCATCCAGAAGCGATGACGAGTTTATCCCGTACAATGACCACTTCGGCCAAATCGCCTGTCTTCAAGGCACTGCTGAACTCTTCGAGGGACATCTCGTCCAGCTCAAAAGAGCATCTACTTCAGGCATAACCTCGAGTCGGACGTCGCCATCTTCCTCCCCCGTCATACCGTTGACGAGGGTGTACAACTGTGCACCGTCGTCTACGGTAGACACACCCTGGATCAGAGTCGACGCCCGGCGTCTTGCAGCCAGCATACGGCATCGCCGTCGCCTCTGTACAGAGATTCTATGTCTCGGTGAGACCAGGGTAAACACGCACTCCGCGTTGTCCGGTGTCACCCTCACTTTCCGCACCTTTGGAGCTCCGATGTTATCTACAACATCCGACGAAGAACTGCTAACCCCGCAGCCTTCGTCCAGTAGATAACGTGGGACTCCACGCGCATCTGGAGGGCCGTGCCCAAGATGCCTCGGACTCTGTCCAACCACGCCATCAATGACATGCAGCGACTGCTTCGCAACGAGATCAGTGCTCAGTGGTTTACGTGCCACTCCACGCGCATCACGAGGGCCTCGCCCTCGATACCTCGGCCCTTGGCTGACCATGTCATGCATGACATGCAGCGACTGCTTTGATACTCGAGCAGCGCTCAGTGGTCTACGTGCCACTTTACGATTAGCCCGCGAGCCACGCTCGAGACTCCTGTCCGATGCATCATTGGTGCCTACCAACTCGGACATTCCAATGTCCAGCACGTTGACCGTCTCGGTCCAGCGCTCTCGCCAATTGTGCTTTTGTCTCCTAGCAGAGGTGGGTTCATGACTCGCCAAAGCTCCCCCAGTAGACGTGCGCGTAGCGCCCAAGGTCTTTGACCTCCAATCAACCCATGTCTCATGGTGTTCCAACCATGCCATTCCGAGGATGAGGTCATACCTTGCATCCAAGTCTAAGACTAGACAGCATTCCACGCTATCAA
>NW_020189927.1:0-307 GCF_900000015.1 Plasmopara halstedii
CCGTAGTAATTCTAGAGCTAATACATGCATAAATACCCAACTGCTTGTCGGGCGGGTAGCATTTATTAGATTGAAACCAATGCAGTCTTCGGGCTGGTATTGTGTTGAATCATAATAACTGTGCGGATCGCGCTTTTGCGCGATAAATCGATTGAGTTTCTGCCCTATCAGCTTTGGATGGTAGGATATGGGCCTACCATGGCATTAACGGGTAACGGGGAATTAGGGTTTGATTCCGGAGAGGGAGCCTTAGAAACGGCTACCACATCCAAGGAAGGCAGCATGCGCGTAAATTACCCAATCCTGA
>NW_020189928.1:0-392 GCF_900000015.1 Plasmopara halstedii
AAGACCTCATCAAGTAGAAACATGGTGACGCTTTTCTGCGCGATCGTCGGTGTGAAAGGAAGCGTGTTTTCTGTGGATATCGACGCTAGTCAGTCAGTGAACGACTTGAAGAAGGTCATCAAGAAGGAGATGAAGTATAAGTTTGCTGCTGACGAATTAAAGCTGTACCTCGCGAAGAGAGGCGATGTGTGGTTGACTGAAAAGGAGGTGGACGAAGATTTTCGTGACATGAGCGATTTCAAGCCATTGCAAGTTGTGGCAGCCCCGCTCCATTTGGTCGGCTTGTCGGAGAAAGATGTTGCGTTTGAAATCACGATGGAGGATGTCAAGACAAAAAACTCCCATGTTCACGTGTTGGTTGTTGCCAAAAACTCCGTCACAGTCGTAGAAGG
>NW_020189929.1:0-332 GCF_900000015.1 Plasmopara halstedii
CCCTTTTTTTAATTCTTCATTGGTAAGCGGGCCTTCAAGCGGATTCCGCTAAGGACAGAGACATTGTTGACAAGCCAGTTCCAAAGAAACAAAACGACTTTCTCAAGTGGTTTGGCATCGCCAACTACTTGCACACATGTAGCGCACATTATGCGGAAATGGCACGGCTTTCGTGGAATCTTCTTAAGAAAGATCAGGGATGCTGCTGGAAGACCGAGCTTTTGACAAGGTAAAAATAGCCTCCTTCATACACCATTACTGGCGTTGTCAGACTCCGATCATCCTTTTAGTGTCGTCTGTGACGCTTCGGACTTTGCAATTGGCTATGCACT
>NW_020189930.1:0-321 GCF_900000015.1 Plasmopara halstedii
TACAGGGCAATAAGGAATTTGTGGTCTTTTTCCAAGCGTTGCGCACTCTCACTGTCGGGATGGCGCCCATCCTCACCCCGAGGACCGTCTTTATGGAGGATCTCTGCACTGGCGTGGCCAGAATAGACGTCTACCGTGTGCATCCGTCTTGTTGTGAAAAAGTGGTGAATATGGCATTGAAATCAAATTTAACTTTAAGTCGGCAGAACTTGGTTAGAATGCACACCCTCAGAGCTCGTTGAACGGACCAGGGCCAATGGATCTCATCTTCACCGAAAAATACAGGGGAGAGCTCCGAACTGCCGGGTAGCGTTTAAGCAC
>NW_020189931.1:0-309 GCF_900000015.1 Plasmopara halstedii
AAGTAAACCTCGGTGGCATGTTGTACTCGGTACGGGCCCGCGGTGCTCAAGCAACCCAGTACCATCTGACCCCGAACAAACTGTCTCAACATTCTCTTGAGTTCAGCCTTCCAACCCACAGTGTTCAGGGAGGTGGCGCGGTAACACCCGCTCCCCGAGGCGAGAAGCGGTGTCGAAGTGCAGCGGATTCGTCGAGTTCGGCGACGGCGATATCCGAACGCATGGCGAGCACTTCGATGGTGGCTACTACCGATTCGCACGCAGCAACGCGTCAACATCTATTGGAGAGGTTAGAGAAAACGTCGCTGA
>NW_020189932.1:0-1171 GCF_900000015.1 Plasmopara halstedii
TGAAGGGCCTTGCCCAAGATGCCTTGGACCTCGTTCGACCATGCCACTCGTGGCATGCGGCGACTACGTCAAAAGGCGAGCAGTGATCAGTGGATTACATGCCACTCCACGCGCATCATCAGGGCCTCGGCCTTGATGGATAGGACCTCGTTGTACCATACCGTCTTGGTATGCAGCAACTGCTTTGATACTTGAGCTCAGTGTGTAACGTGCCACTGCACGTTTAGTTCGCGAGCCTTGCTCGAGACTCTTGTCCAATACACCTTCGGTGTTCGACAACTCGGATACTCTGTATCCAGCACATTGACCGTCCCGGTCTAGTGCCCGCGCCAATGGCGTTCCTACTTCCTAGCAGAGGTGGATTTCTGACTCACCAAAGCTCCACCAGGAGACTTGCGCGTAGTGCCCAATGTTTACGACCTCCAATCACTCCATGGCTCATAGTGTTCAAAATATGTCATACCAAGTATACGATCATACCTTGCATCCAAGTATAAGACTAAGCAGCATTCCACGCTATCAAAGTCAATAAACCTGATACCGAGGTCCACAGGGACTCTCGGCACCGTGACAGATGTCCCCGTCGCTAAGCGAACAGTGAAGCTGTCACTAAACCGCGCTTCCAGTGCCTCAGCATAAAGCTGACTTTCTTCGATCGTGGAGCATCGAGCATAATTGCCCGATGCCCCGGAATGATAAGGATCTTTCGTGACTTCTCAAAGCCCTCCACGGTCGCTTTCATAACCAGCAAGCACAGCTTGCATACACGCTCGGTGCTCAAGTGCACGGAGCTCTTCGGGGCTGGGACCTGCTGCCCAATACCTCTTGAGGCGCAACAAAACTTAGTTTTTTCCCAGTAATCGTTTCCACGCGACAAACCAGACTAATTAGAAGCGAGACGTCGGTTCGATGAACCTCTACGCGCCTTGCGCAGGGGACAACCAGTCTGAAGGTGACAGGTGTCTATACAGACAAAACACCGTCGGGTGTTCATATGCTCGGTAGCTCTTTCCCTCTTCTTTTTCAGCCCCGCTCGACGATCTCTGACGGTGTGCATTTCAACCAGGTCGGGCCAACTTGACGTTGAACTCGGCAATCAGTGCCACATTCACCGCTTCGTCAAAAGATGACGGATGCGCACGGAAGACTTCTTTGTCCTGTCGGGCGGCAA
>NW_020189933.1:0-387 GCF_900000015.1 Plasmopara halstedii
GCCAAAGATTGCGCTGGACGAACAAAACGAATCCCCGTCGCAGTACGCACTCATTTTTATTTCTTGAAATGGGAAAGGAAGCGGGAAATGCGTAGAAAACCGGTTTCCGTTCGTCCGCTCATCTGCTCATTGTCCGCTCAAGCTATGCATAAAAGCATCCCTCCCCTAGACACCCTTAGAGACAGCGATGATATACTATATACTATATAGTACTTTATTCAAGTCCCAGGAAAACATCGCTGCCTCTAAGGGTGTCTAGGGGTACTCTCGAGCACATTCCAGGGCTAGGAGGGGCGGACGATCCACTCATTGATTCAGCACTTGGACCCCAATTCTCCTCAGCTGGCGACGATCCCGTTGCTCCACGGCTGATTGTCGAGGTGGAAT
>NW_020189934.1:0-8987 GCF_900000015.1 Plasmopara halstedii
ATGTGTTTCTTTTTGATGATTGAAAACACTTCTCCCAAACACAGACATATACTCAGTACGCACAAAGCTATATGCTCTTTGACCTTGTTCATAGTCAACTCGAAATTTGAAAAAGAGAAGCATACAGCAAATTCAGCAATCTTCGTCGACAGCAAATATGTACGAACCGATCCTCAGCTCATGCCATATGAACGGCTCTTTGCATTTGCCTTTAACCAAGTCGCACGATGGTAGTAGACATTTCTTGCATTCGTGGATCGTTACCGACTGCATTCTATGAATGTTTTCATGGTTGCAGTCGACGTCTAATACTGTTTTAGGCACTGCATATGTAGAATTCAAAATTTTGATTTATAATAAAGGAGACTTGTCCTCCACATGACTAAATAGGTGTTTGATGGAGTTTTGTATGCTGTCGACATTGACGGAAGATGACCATTGGGGGCGAATATTAACTCAGATATTGATAGTCTTTCTTCGCAAGTTGACGCTTTGTTGCGAAGTACTTGAGTACAAAAAGAAAGCGCATCGAATCAAGAGCTCTCTCAACAGTACTGCAAGGTAAGTTTTTGTAAAGTCAGATCCAAGGTATGGAGAATATAGTAATTACATCATAAAACAAACGGGAAGACTGGATGAAAGAGGTGTAGATTACCTTGACACAAACTTTGCCTTTTGTAGGGTATAGTCGATCGCAAATATACCAATCAAATACAACATGCGACTGCGGTTTTTATAGCAAACTCTAATGAGTCAATACATCTCATTTCAAGGACAGATACATATCAAAATATAGACAAAAGGCTCTTCCATCAATGCATTTTTCTTGTATTGGTCTAAGAACTCAACTCTCATTGCACCTTGGATGCCGCTATGGCCGCAAAAATCCTTCGTTCTGATGCATTGAGACTGCTTATTTCACCAACCATCACCATTTTCGATAGTTGGAAGACTTTCAGGAAACTAAATGAGATGATCGTTATGTTTGCTTAATTGTCCTTGACCGCGCAATTCTCGGGTTAATTCAGCTCATTTCGATCGATATCTTGAAAATCTTTATTGAGTTCTGATGTATCGGGTAGCAAGATTGATGCAGATAGCAATTACGTTTTAAAAACTTCATGTTTTGAGATCGTTATCACACACAATGATTAGCTCTACACTTCCATACTTTTTCATGACTAAAAGCTTGAAGTAATTGAATATACTAAATGACTTTACCAGCTAACTAAACGAACAGTATCATCGCTTTGCATAATCTTTTTAGTTTGTGTGTGAAAAGCATCACTGGTAAACAATAGTTTGCGTATATTGATAACTTAGGAATCTATGTGATCGTGTGACGTATAAAATGGCTACCCATAACATGCGCTTCAGTAGCATGAGGCTACTGTTCGCAGTTATGCGCTCATCCATTTCTGAACCGCTCTGTGAGATAGTGGTGTCAAGTAAAAGTTTGATGCCTTTATTAACTCTTTGACGACACGATTCCAAAGAAAGACAATAAACATGAAAAATGCTCATCTTGGCTACCAACATGATGCTACACAATCTAGTCCTCCGGGCGAACCTCCGTATCCCAGTCATATGTATGCAGAAGCGCATCCTGCACTCGATAAGAGTTATCCAAGTACACCAATCGATCTTGGACGAGCTGCACTACACTATCAATATCGTCAAGTGTCATATCAAGTGCATCATTTTGAGTGGTTCCGATATGAACTGAATAGTCTTGACCAAGTAGTCGCGCCTGCGACCAAAAGCACGGGCTAAAGAATTTTTCAGGATCTGGAATAATCTCAATCACTGCAGTGCGCGGCTGAGCGAATCGAGAATTGTAGAATGCTGCACCATGTGGACCAATCATCATTTTCACACGATCCCGCATGAAAGTTGCAATATCTTCAAGTCCGTTAAACTCGTCATGATGGAAATACTGCAGTTGTTCTGGTCGTCCTGTTGCATTTAACATCGCTGAGATAGCTTTCATCACTTCCACTTCGTTTAAAAGTTGTCGTCCACCATTGCGTGTTTTACCTCCAATTGATCTTGAAAGAAATAAAATGACATTGCGTTGTGAAGAACTTGATGGTGGTAGCGACTGAAAAATTGTTTCCGTAATTCGCATAGTTGTGAAAGGATGGAACAATGGCGCACGACAAGAGAATACAAGTCGCTTTGCATACACTGATTTCAAATTGTGAAAGTGTTGACCAGCTATCAGATCATAAAGTTCATTCACAATAGCATCGCGAGGTGTTTCACCAGATATAATGACTGTGTCTTTTTTTGCTGTAGTAGGGATGACAAGTTGTGCTTGACTCCAGACAGCCACAACTCGATCCATAAAATGCTGAAAAGACCACGAATCTGGAGTTGTAGCAATAACTAGCGTGTCAACGCTTATGTCGTTAGTCTGCTCAGTTACGTTACCATCGAGATCATGCAAAAATGACATATAGGAAGCATTAGTGCCCATACATGCGTTATGTGACCAAATATCTGGTGGTGGATCTCCTCGATATGCAGCATTCGAAAAGATTATATTCTGACCACGAAATACAGCAAAGTTCGCCCACAAATGATCTGTTAAAATACGCCACCGATTGTCGAGACGGCAATGAGTGATCCACATGGTCTTCATACTTGAATGAACAAATGTTGGCAACTTAAGGCGAAATGCAGGATAAATAAGTTCTTGAGCTTCGATTATATTGAATCGATTGGCTTCTTTTAAACAAGGTGCAGCTTGCTTATCCATCCCATGCATACATTTCGATAAAATTATTGGTGCCCACTGTTTGTATGAATCAGAATGGATCAAACCATCGAGATGAAGAAGTTTTACATCTAAGGCATGAGTCTCATTGTGTTGCTTTTCATATAAATCGTGTGCTCTTTCAAATGTTGGCGAGATGACTTGACGAGATTGATAAAGAGATACGTGAGGCCAAAGCTTTGTCCGCATAAAAACTATCATACTCAAAAGAAAGATCGAACTTGTTAGCAGATACCGAGACCATCGTATATCTCGAAGTTCTTTTAAAAATTTCATCAGTTGGAGCACGTGTTCACGAGGAGTAATTTTCTCTGATGAACATTGACAGAATTGTGTCTAACGAGATACGTACAACAGACTTTCGCTTTACGAAGGTGAGAGAATTCACGGGGGAGTAACGTGTGACTTACTAGTTGTGCAATGTATTTTATTGTAAAACAAATGTATTTTGTGTTCATAATATCTGATACTTGATATACAGCAAGATAGGGTTTTATAGTTAGGGGTACTTACGTACTTTTATGTAGCCACTATAATGCCAAGTATTTAAGATTTCTGATGAAGTAGTACGATAAATGCTGATATAGATGAAGGTGATGGAAGGAAAGGTACGTGGAATACGTGAACTGCATACAATTGTGTCAAATACGAAGTGCATCGAGAATGTGGGCTTTACAATTTGTACAATTATTATTGATACATTACGGCACAATTGTACAAAAAATTTCATTGCACATTTGTGCAATCTCAAGTACCAATAATATTGATATATTATATCGAAATTGATGAACTTGATGGAACTATGTGGTACACGTTGCTAGGGAAATATATTATAAGAGATAGTAAAATGTTTAAATATAGCATTAGTGCAGCGGGGCTGCCTTTCGCCTAAGGTCGGTGGCCATCGCTCTATACTTAGAATCAGCACGAGTGTAGCGAATCGCAATCCACTTACTCCAAGAGTAACTGCTACCTCAACCAAAGGCTAATCACCTCTTCCGTTTTAAAATGTAGAGCTCGGTTATATTTGCGGCAAAGCCGCCTATATCTAATTGTATAGGATTCCCAAATCAACTTATTTAAATGCATAACAACTGGTAGTCCAGCCATGTACTGACTTCTTGTTAAGGTGTAGCCACATCATTGTGTGATTACACCGTCTTGTGTATCATACACCCTTGTAAAATCACATTATCTTGCGTGACCCACCCCTTCATACCAGGGTACGTATAACCCCGTAACACTCTTTCATCAAACTGTGAACACCCACAATTCATGTTTAACTATCGCCTTGTACGAGACTTGCGTGTCTAAGCACCTCTACATTACCAGGACCTTCTGCACGTATTCTCAGCTCAGTGGGCCATATGTCTTGGGCACGAAAGACACCCAATTTCGCTGATTCCGAGCGCGCCCGCGGGCAGAGCCCTTCTTCGCACGATGCAACTTCAGCACGTCCGCGGCTTCAAGGGACGCGCATCCCAAGACCTCGAGAACCGAGCATGGGGCACCGCGCTCGCCACGGGCGATGGATTACCTCGTCGAAGATTTGCATGAACTCGACTACGAGTTGGATACTCCTTTCCCAGCAAGAGAAGACGAGGAGGATGGGGCGCGCCAACGGCGCGACGTGAGCTCAGCCCGAACCTTGCGGACGCCGTGTCCGTTCCCCGACTTCTCGGCTTCCGGGGGGAATGGTATGATTACAAATCGCCTTAATGAGAATCAAGAGCAGCAGTTGGATGCTGCCCACAGGGCGGCTCTCATGCGCGCGCATCCACGGACGTTCCTTGATCTCGTGTGGAATACGGCTTCCACACGGCGGATGTTGCAGCAGAAGCGAAGGACGCAATTATTTCATCGTAGCGCGTCTACGTGATCAAGCCCACGGTATTACACAAGCTGAGCTCTATGAAGTAAAGCTGTCCGAGCTAGCTTTAAGTCTCTCGAGAAATCCCAGTGAATATGTACTGTGCTCGACTTCGTGCTCGGAGAGAACCCGCATTGCGGACAATTCCTGGCATGCTCGCCCCTGGCAAAACCGCTGCAAATGACGAAGACCTCTTTGAGCGATGGGTGCAGCGGCATCGGGAACTTTCCTCGCTGCCCAACTTACAGCGGAGCCACAAGGAGGTAAACCTGCGCGTAAAATGCCATCTTTGGTTCGAGTTTGCCAAATTCAAGGCGCGTTGCCGACTTACTTCGAATTGTCGTTCTGCGACGTATGGGTTAATCTACTACGCCCCCGCGAGCTCTGTGGTCTCTCATACGGGGAGTCTGCAACAACAGTAGATCATAGCAGCTCAGGACCATAGCTTGAGCTCAGCTCATGGCCCTCCGGCTTCCTTGGTTATTGCCGAGAAGAGCGGAGCGTACGACGACGCAGGAAGTTATGATCCCTCTGATCATAAGCGTCAACGACGTCTGGGCAGTCTTGCCGAAATGGTACCTCAACCTCCCACGGATTCTCAAAAATTGGTTATCCCCGCTACTTCAGAACATAATAGGTCTGGCCCTGACGACGACGTCGATCCACGCAACATTTCACGTGGTAGTGGACACCACCGGTCTCGTCGCGAAGAGTCGTCGGAGAACAATGGCGACTTGGTCGATCGCCGTCCAATGATTCGCAATGCTCTTCGAATTCTTGAGGACGAGGCCCGTCGCGATTGGGACTCCATTGGGCATCGTGCTGAGGTCGCATACTGCTGCGCGGAGGGCTTAGAGAGCTTAGAGCACATTGTGCACCGTTTGCTCACGTAGAGGACTATCGCGCTCTGTCGGAGCGGCTCCTAGCTATTGAGCAGTCGAATGCGTCGCTTTATGCAAACATGGAGCGCTTGGCGCCGTTGAAGATAGAGATCATTACACTTCGTGCTCATAACCAGTTGCTAATCTAGCTTCAAAGTGGTCGGGCGCCTGTGAGCGCCGCTCTAGCGTCAACGTTTCCGCGTTCACTTTTGCCGGATCCGATACGTCTTGAGCAAGCTCACATAAAAAACACCGGGTGGGTGCGTATCCGTTTCGACAGGTCTAGCGTATACGCAAAGCCTCGATTAGCCACAATCTTAAAAGGTCGGATAAACGGAATACGGAGCTTCGTCTTAATGACAGCCGAAATTGCTTGTCTGAGAAGTTTTTATCATTTGAAAATACCAGGTCTCCGACCTTAAAGCTTTCAACATTTTCTGCTTCTTTCGTCTGCATGTTCTTTCTGCATGTCTTAGCTTTCAGCCATCACATCGCGAACGTGTTGTAAGACACTCAGTCTGTTAGACTTCACGAATAGTGAGGAGGCTAAAATCAGCAGACCGCTCGGCTGTTTCTCCTACACTAAGCCCTGAGCGAATGGCGGCGTCAGCGGGACGGGAGGATTAACGAGCTTGCTCACCTAGAACGGCGTGTAACCGGTAAACGAATACACCGTACTGTTCAGAGCAAGCCCAACAAGTGGCAGCATGGTGCTTTAACGCCTCGGCGCAGACATCTCTGACAAATACCCACGATTCACTTGCAGATTTTGGTCAACAATCTTTAGGGTACTGGGCACCAAGCTGGATATGTCAACAGCGGGCCATCCGAAGACCGATGGTTAAATTTAGCGCGTGAAACGCGTCGTCGAGAACCTCCTTTGCAGCAATTGACTCCGGGAGTCCATGTTGTCAATATAAGATCGACACACAGCGTCACTGCAGCGACACCGTCGATGTTATCCGGCACCGCCACAAGATAATTCATCTTGCTCAAAAGGTTGACAAAGACCACGACACTCGTGTTGCCCGCCAAGTCCTTCGGCAGGCCAAACACAAAGACCATACTCATGGACTTCCAACAATCAGAGAATTTCGGCAAACTGTCCTGCGGCGCCGTCTCATTCGAAGAGGGTTTCACCATTGGACACCTCTCACACGTGCGCAAATAGGTGCTCGTCGACTTGTACAGATTGGGTCATTAGAGGTGGCAACTAACAGAGTTGTATGTCTTCTCACGACCAAGATGACCACTGAGTGGGGTGTTGTGGGCCTCATAGATGATACGTTATGTCAAATCCTCACCGTGAGAAACCACAATTCGTGGCGTATCCGTCGAATCGGCGCTGTAATACAGCAACCCGTTTTTTTAACGAATATAAGTGCAACCGTTCGCGAAATCGCGATGACAACGTCTCGTCCGATTTTCTAAACTCCTTGCTCCCGAAAGCCCGTAGCAGCGCTACGCACATATCACCACCCGCGTACGCGGCGCGGGTCACATCCGTCACTGAAGCTGCACCGTCATTACTTGAGCAAGATCGTAATCCGATCTGCGTGACAACACATCGGCCAAAGCATTCTACTTTCTAGGCTTATACTCACCTCGATGTTATATCCTGCGAGCCACCTGGTCATCCTCTACGCGAGCTGAGGCGACTGAGTCGTAGTGCGTAGTGACGCATGATCTGTGTAAATCACAAACGGCTAGGAGACGAGCAGGTGCACCCTGAACTTGACAAGAGCACAGTTCATCGCAAGTAATTCCTTGTCGTGGACTGGATTATGCTTTGTTGCGGCACTGAGCTGGCGAGTCTTAAGATCGATCACCCGATCTCGCCACTCGGCGTTTGCTTGTAGCAGTGCACAGCCAGTGCAAAGTCCAAAGCAACGACACTGAAGAAACAATCAGGGTCTGGCAACGCCAGTATTGGTGCAGGCTGTCTTTGACCCTGTTAAAAGCCTTCTGATGCTCGATTTCCCAACACCAATCCGTATCCTTCTTAACGAGATTCGACAATTGCCATGTCATTTCCGCATAATTTGCGCTATACTTGTGCAAGTAGTTGGCGAGGCCAAACCACTCACGCCAGTCTTTTTGGTTTAATGGAACTGGCCAGTCCACAATGGCCTAGAACTGAGTGGGATCCGCTCGAAGGCCACACTTCCCAATGAAGCATGCTAAAAAAGGGATTTTCCACGCTGAAGATGCACTTGTCTGCATTAGCATACAGCTTGTTCGTACGCATGCACTCCAGCACCGCTCGCAAATGGACGATTTGGCTCTCCTCATTTATCCTCCCGTGCCCGCACGACTGTGGACGAAGATGTCGTCAAAAGATGTATGTGCATACGCCTGATGGGGCCTAAACAATTGCGTCACAAGACGATAACATGCTTCTGGTGCGATTGACAGCCCCCAGAGCATCCCGATCAGAGTACCCACCGCTGTCAGCAAAATATCACTCGCTCTCATGAGCAAATAGTAATATCCATCGACCAAGTCGAGAGCACTGTACTTCGTACATTCAGCCACGTTGTTCTGGAGGACATCCGTCCTAGGAATTTGCGTCTGGGCTGGAATGGTGGCAGCGTTGAGCTTATTATAAGCATGAACCATACGCCACTTGCCGTTTCGCTTCCGAATACAAAATGTGGGTGTCGAATGGGAGACTTGCTCTTACGCACTATTCCTGCGTCGTGCTTCGCACGCAAGAAGGCGTCAATGACGTCACACTGCTCTTTGGGCAGAAGCCATTGGCGTGTTACGCAGTATTTGGCTCCGGGAATCAGGTCAATCTACACCTCGGTCCGGAAGTAGGACAGAAGGTGAGTCTTTGGAGACAACGTATTAGAATTCCTTTACCAAGGAATAGAATGGATTCGAGTAAATTTTTAGGGTCGACTACCCACTTTCTGCGCTCAGCATCCTCGTGGTTTTCTCCAGGAGAGCTTCATCCAGAAGCGACGACGAGTTGATTCCCTCTTTCGTCGTAAAATGTCCACAATGACTACCTCGCCTGCCTTCAAGGCCCGCCGGACTCATCGAGGTACATCTCGTCCAGCTCAAGGAAAGTATTCAACGCAGGAAAGGCCTCGATTCTGACGACGACGCATTCCTCCCCCACCATACCGTTGACGAGGGTGAACAGCTGTGCGCTATCGTCTACTTGTTACGTGCCACTCCACGTTCAGCCCGCGAACCACGCTCGGGACTCCTGCCCGATACACCTTAGGTGTTCGACATCTCGGATACTCCGATATCCAGCACATTATTTTTGCCCGCGCCCATAGAGCTTCTGCTTCCTAGCAGAGGTGTGTTCGTAATTCACCTACGACCACCAGGAGAAGTACACTTGCGCTCAAGGATTTCGACTTCGTAATACACCGAAGCTCCACAACAACCACTAACCAAACTCAAAGCTGCCGGAATGCGTGGACAGAGTGGATCCGTTCAA
>NW_020189935.1:0-721 GCF_900000015.1 Plasmopara halstedii
AAAAAAAACCATTTTTCTGATTTAAAATATTTTTACCAATAATTATTATTGGTTTTTTAGCTTTTTTTAAATTTTTACAAAATAAATGTTTACCTAATATAATATTTATTAATGTTTTGAAAGTTAATCCTAAATGTTCTATTGGATATGTAAAATTTGTTTTATTACCTATATAAGCCAATTTAAAATTTCCCATTTTTAAACGATTAATTAAATGAATATTTAAAATAGATCCTTCCTTACGAATATCACTTCCAATTATTAAACAAAGATCAGATTCTTTAATTGATTTTAAAGTGTTATTAAATAAAAAATTTGAAGTTAAATCCGAATTAATTTGAATATTTTGATTATTTAATAAATATTCATAATCTATGTTTAAAATTCCCAATTTATTTAAATTTTTTTTTAATAAAAAAAGTGATTCTAAATCAGTTAAATCTCCAATAATACTTTTAATTTTTGAACTATCTACTGTTGTAAATTTTTTATTAATTATATTTAAAGCATCTAACCATGAAATTTTATAAAAATTATTGTCAGTATCTTTTAATAATGGATATTTCAATCTTTGATATTTTAAACTATCGAAAAAATATCGAGTTTTATTTGATATCCATTCTTTGTTGATATCAAAATTAGTTTTTGGTAAAATACGAACGATTTCATTATTAAAAATGTTAACATTAATATTTGAACCAATACCATCTAAAATATCTAT
>NW_020189936.1:0-351 GCF_900000015.1 Plasmopara halstedii
AGCTAAGATATCAAGTCACATACGTTTGTGACGCTTCCAGACATGCTGCAGCGCTCCTAATTACACCAGACGCTTTTGTTTCTCCTAATTACACCAGACGCTTTTGTTTGACACGTCGGCAACTGTTAACGCATTCAAACGTTTGTCACGGCGGCAACCGTTAACGCATTCAAACGTTTGTCACGTTACCAGGAGCTAAGATAACAAGTCACATACGTTTGTGACGCTTCCAAACATGCTACAGCGTTTTCGATCACACCAGAACGCATTTGTTTGACGCGGAGGCAACATTCGACGCACTCAAACGTTCTTTCATGTTGCCAGGAGCTAAGATATCAAGTCACATACGTT
>NW_020189937.1:0-377 GCF_900000015.1 Plasmopara halstedii
GACAGGCACTTCTTCAGATTCGACACGTGAAATACATTGTGAACTGCACCGAGTTCAGCTGGTAGGTTTAGCTTGTAGGCCACTTTGCCTATTTTCTCAATGATCTCGAACGGTCCGACATACCGCGGATTTAGTTTGCCCCGTTTGCCAAAACGAACCACACCCTTCCAGGGTGAGACTTTCAATAAAACCCGGTCCCCGACCTCAAATTCCAATGGCTTTCTACGCTTGTCCGCGTAGGCTTTCTGACGGTCGCGTGCTGCCGCCATGCGTTGTCGTATCTGTGCTATCTTTTCTGTGGCGTCCACAACAATATCTGGACCCGTAATCTGACTATCCCCCACCTCTGCCCAACAGAGAGGTGACCGGCATTTACG
>NW_020189938.1:0-538 GCF_900000015.1 Plasmopara halstedii
AAGTTTTCAAAATGCGACTTCTGGCTTCGTGAAGTCCACTTCTTAGGCCATGTGGTGAACAAGGATGGGATTCATGTCGATCCATCCAAGGTTGATTCGATCAGAAACTGGCCAGCACCACGTACACCGACAGAAATACGCCAATTCTTGGGTTTGGCGGGTTACTACAGGCGATTTATTAAAGACTTCTCAAAGATCGCGCAACCACTTACTATGCTAACACAGAAAGGTGTCGTTTACAGATGGGGTAATACGCAAGAGACCGCTTTTCAGTACTTAAAGGATAGGCTTTGCAGCGCACCTATTCTCTCATTGCCAGAGGGCACGGATGACTTCGTGGTTTATTGTGACGCATCGATACAGGGGCTTGGTTGTGTATTGATGCAGCGGGATAAAGTTATTGCCTACGCTTCGCGGCAACTCAAGGTTCATGAACGGAACTACACGACGCACGATTTAGAGCTGGGAGCTGTTGTTTTCGCGCTTAAGATATGGCGACACTACCTGTACGGTACCAAGTGCACTATCTACACCGATC
>NW_020189939.1:0-993 GCF_900000015.1 Plasmopara halstedii
GTCGTAAATTTATTGGATCTCGGATCTAAAACTCCGTCACCAGTTTTCAGATTAATTAACTTTTACGAAAGAATTTGCAAGATCCACCCAGAGTCATTCTTTGATCCGCTCGACGTTTTGAAAAAGTATTATTCAGATGCAATGCTGGCCAAATTGGTCGTCGAAGCAACGTCAACAACTGTAAGTGGCGCTACTCAATTGAAAGATATATTGTTTTTGCACTGGTTCAATATGGCGATAACTCGTGAACGACTCAATGAGCTACTTGAGATAAATAACGAAAACATGAAACATGCTTTCGATCCACTATTGAAAAGTTTTGATGTTTTCATTGCTCAATTGAAGGAAAAAACAGCGATACTTGTGTTTCCAATTTTCTCGAATAAGAAATTGTCTCACGACGAGATGCTTACCGAGTTTGAAAAGCAGCTTTGCTCTTATAACACAAAAAATCCTTTCAAACAATTCAACTTGTTAGCGCTACTCTCTGTACATTTTGATAGCAAATTTGCGGATGAATTGCTCAACGAAGCCAAGTTGAAGCCTAGCACGCGTGATTTTGTCGAGTTTTTTGAGACCCAGCAGTTTCAACACTGGATTGACTCAAATGTTCCGCTAAATAAAGCCGTTAAGTGGTTAGATTCCGGCTCAAGAAATTCGCGTTTTTTCTCTCGCTTAATCAAGTTATATCAGAAATACAGCGATCATCATTTTGACTTTCTGTCTAAGGCCTCGAAAAATTACATACCCGAGAATGAGCTGATCTCTTTTATTGGCGAGGCAACTTCAGTAAGCTTGGAAAGTGCCAAACAATTGAGAAAAATGCTGTTTCAGAATTGGTTTAACAGAGCGATGAAGCCTACTGATTTCAAGAAGAGTGAGGCTTATAAGAAAAGTCGTTTTGATTCAGAGCTGGAGGGGTACAAAAAATATTATGCATTGGTTCAAACGAGGCTTTTACAGCACGTCGGTGATCTCAAAAGCAAGAGCTTG
>NW_020189940.1:0-197 GCF_900000015.1 Plasmopara halstedii
ACACATTTGATAGCTGCAAGGTCACTATAACAGACGCAAGATCTATTGCTAATGAGCATCATTTCATTAGATGTAGATCGCTTTATTGGCAATGCACACAGCTTACGGTGAGCCAATATAGAATGTCGACCGTCGTAATTATAGAGGACCCGATCGAATGCAGCAAGGCAGTAAACTGTTTGTTTAGCCTATTGTTG
>NW_020189940.1:207-419 GCF_900000015.1 Plasmopara halstedii
TGCCGAATTTTTCGGCAGGCCAAATACAAAATCCAAACTCATTGACTGCCAGCACCCAATGGGTAGCGGTAAGCTGGCCAGCGGTGGAACCGCATTTGGAGCGGGTTTCACCCGTTGACACGTCTCACACGTAAGCGTATAGGTGCTCGTCCAATTGTACAACTTGGGCCACCAATAGTGGTGACTCACAGAGTTGGACGTTTTCTCACGAC
>NW_020189940.1:7547-7651 GCF_900000015.1 Plasmopara halstedii
TGGCAATGCGTACAACTTTCTGTGAGCCAATACGGAATGTCGACCGTCGTGAATATAGAGGACCCGATCGAATGCAGCAAGGTAGTGAACGGTTTGTTTGGCCT
>NW_020189940.1:7730-7828 GCF_900000015.1 Plasmopara halstedii
TGCTGACAAAGCAACCGAGAACTTTGATCTCTGGTGATGTAAAGACGCACTTGTCGATGTTGGCATAGAGCTTGTTGGCCCTCATGACCTCCAACACT
>NW_020189940.1:7838-8630 GCF_900000015.1 Plasmopara halstedii
ATGAATATAGAGGACCCGATCGATTGCAGCTAGGCAGTGAACTGTTTGTTTAGCCTATTGTTGCTGCACATCAACACCATCTATCACTGCATTTTGATAGCAGCAAAGGCCACTATAACAGATGCAAGATCTATTGCTATAGAGTTACATTTTCTTCGATGTAGATCGCTTTACTGGCAATGCGTACAGCTTACTGTGAGCAAGATCTATTGCTAATGAGCATCATTTCATTCGATGGAGATCGCTTTGTTGGCAATCTGCACATCAACACCATCTATCACTGCACTTTTGATAGCTGCAAGGCCACTATAACAGCAACATCTATCACTGCACTTTTGATAGCTGCAAAGTCACTATAACAGATGCAAGATCTATTAATTGAGCATCATTTCATTCGATGTAGATCGCTTTGTTGGCAATGCGTTCAGCTTTCTGTCACTGCACTTTTGATAGCAGCAAGGTCACAATAACAGACTCAAGATCTATTGCTAATGGGCATCATTTCATTTGATATAGATCGCTTTGTTGGCAATGCACACAGCGTACTGTGAGCCAATACAGAATGTCGACCATTGTGATTATAGAGGACCCGATCGAATGCAGCAAGGCAGTGACTGTTTGTTTGGTCGGTTGTTGCTGCACATCAACACCATCTAGCACTGCACTTTTGATAGCTGCAAGGATACTATAACAGACTCAAGATCTATTGCTAATGAGCATCAATTCATTTGATATAGATCGCTTTGTTGGCAATGCGTACAGCTTACTGTGAACCAATACAGAATGTCGACC
>NW_020189940.1:9231-9596 GCF_900000015.1 Plasmopara halstedii
ATGTTTAGCCTATTGTTGCTGCACATCAACAACATCTATCACTACACTTTTGATAGCTGCAAGGTCACAATAACAGACTCAAGATCTATTGCTAATGAGCATCATTTCATTTGCTGTAGATCGCTTTGTTGGCAATGCGTACAGCTTTCTGTGAGTTAATACAGAATGTCGACCGTCGTGATTATAGAGGACCCGATCGAATGCAGCAAGGTACTGAACAGTTTGTTTAGCCTGTTGTTGCTGCATATCAACACCATCTATCACTGCACTTTTGATAGCTGCATGGTCATTATAACTGATGCAAGAACTATTGCTAACGAGTTTCATTTCATTTGATGCAGATCGCTTTGTTGGCAATGCGTACA
>NW_020189940.1:15232-15754 GCF_900000015.1 Plasmopara halstedii
GAGAATGTCGACCGTCGTGAATATAGAGGACCCGATCGAATGCAGCAAGGCAGTGATCAGTATGTTTAGCCTATTGTTGCTGCACATCAACACCATCTATCACTACACATTTGATAGCTGCAAGGTCACAATAACAGACTCAAGATCTATTGCTAATGGGCATCATTTCATTTGCTATAGATCGCTTTGTAGGCAATGCACACAGCTTACTGTGAGCCAATACAGAATGTCGACCATTGTGATTATAGAGGACCCGATCAAATGCAGCAAGGCAGTGACTGTTTGTTTGGTCGTTTGCTGCTGCACATCAACACCATCTATCACTGCACTTTTGATAGCTGCAAGGTAACAATAACAGATGCAAGATCTATTACTAATGAGCATTATTTCATTCGATGTATATCGCTTTGTTGGCAATGCGTACAGCTTACTTTGAGCCAATACAGAATGTCAACCGTCGTGAATATAGAGGACCCGATCGAATGCAGCAACGCAGTGAACTGTTTGTTTAGCCTATTGTTG
>NW_020189940.1:16374-16454 GCF_900000015.1 Plasmopara halstedii
AATAACGAGTTTCATTTAATTTGATGTAGATCGCTTTGTTGGCAAGGCGTACAGCTTACTGGGAGCCAATACAGAATGTC
>NW_020189940.1:21267-21336 GCF_900000015.1 Plasmopara halstedii
CGATGCAAGATCTATTGCTAACGAGTTTCATTTCATTTGATGCAGATCGCTTTGTTGGCAATGCGTACA
>NW_020189940.1:23312-25336 GCF_900000015.1 Plasmopara halstedii
ATCAGTATTTTCATGTCTTCTGTCTCCATCACTGGTTTCCCGTGCCGTTCTGCTCTAATGAGTCAAGTTCGGACTTAATCGCAACAGTCCATAGGTCTTTATCCTTGGTCTTCATTGATTGATTGTAGGTTCTAGGATCGTTGATCACTAGATTGGCAGTCTCCTCGTTGCCCTTTTGCTTTGAAGTTTGTCTTGTAATCATCTTCTCAGCAGGTTTCTTATTGTTCTTCTTGTTCGAAGCCTTGTTCGGCTTGGACCTCTTTGTCACTTCGATTTCCTAGTCTCCTGATGGGTGCTGGTCATTCATTGCTCCTCCACCGTCCTGATTTTGAAGCACATTCTGTGCTCTCGCTTGCAACTCTGCATTTTGGGCATCCGTGGAAGTCTCTATGGACTTCAAGTGAGTGGTGATAATCACCTTCTTCGTCCATATATATACTTGTTACAATAAAAATAAGAATTTATAACAATATAAATGGAATATTATTTAGTATATTTGATGTAAATCCAATTAAAAAAATAAATTCGTTTAAAATTATAATTTAAAATAAAATTTTTATTTATGTATTTTTTACTCCCTATATATTACATAAAATAATTATAAATGTAATAGGGAATCTCGAGTCATGTAGGTAAACTACGTATCCTTTGATTTCTTCTGAAATCCCCAGGATGGTACCTGACTCTGAACGATTCTTTAGAGCTGATCTTGCTTTCCCTTGGTCTCTAAACACTCTGCATAGCGATCCGAATACAGCTATGTCTCTCACGTTTGCTGTGCTGCCAGTCAAAGCGACAATTAGTGACGTCCTTCCAGCATTCGATCTGGTTGGGCTTCTGTTCAGGATGTTGCTCTCGTATTTCACGGCGTCGCCCCAGAATTGTAGTGGTAAGTTGCTGGCAAGCAGCATGCTTCTCGGCATATTCCTAATTGTTCTGTGCATTCGTTTGGCCTTGCCGTTCGAAGCTTGATTGTAAGGTTCCGACATTTGCCTCTCATGTCCAGACTTGTTGCAGAACCAATCTATGTTGGCATACTCGCCACCCTCATCAGTACGCACAACGCTAACCTTGAAATTAATTCGCTTCTCGAAATACATAAAGAAATGCTCAAACTGCTTCGCTGCTTGATCTTTAGTTTTAGCCAAGAATACTCGACAATAATTTGTCTTATGGTAGACGAAGTTGATCAAGTATCTATTGCACAATCTGCCCCTTGGTGTGATAGGGCCCTTATTATCACTTACTATTACACCTCCAATGCGATCGATGGGTGCATTGGATCCTGTTTTATTCCTGAACGGCTCGTTTCTTGTCTGCTTGCCGTCGTAGCAAGCTTCACAGACTTTCCGTGTATCATTTGTTAGTTCTATGCCTGAATCTGGATTCTTGGCAATCCTTTCGATCGTGTCGTAGGCCAGATGTCCCAAACGCTGGTGCAAGTTAATCAGGGTGTCCCTCACAGGGGCTATACGGTCTTCCTTTGCATTTAATGTGAGAGCTGAGAGCGCTGTCTCGGTCGGCTTTGCCTCATTGTATGTATTCCCTTTGACTCTACACTCCACTGTGAGCACTTTGTGCATTTTAATCACGTCTGTTACATCTCGTCCACAGCCGGTGTTGTGTAAAGTTCTATGTCCATCTTTGTACTGTAATACACATCCTTATTCTTCCAATAGACCATAAGAGAGCAGTATCTTTGACAATCCCTTGATGTAACGTACATTTGTGAGTAGTACCTCTCGTTTAATGTTACTCACTGTGCAGGTGAGCAACATGGATCCTTCCCGGGTGGCTTTGAGCTTGGTACCGTCTGGAATGGCACAACTCATGTCTATTACTCTCGTATTGAATCTCCACGATGAAATGCCGATTAAGTGTTGACCGGATCCTGAATCCAGTATCCACTCAATCACCCCTTTATCTTGATTTCCGTCACGACCTTCTGACCATCCATCATCAAGCGGTGAAAGTGCAAACTTGACTTGTTTGTCGCCTTTCGATGTATTACCTTGTTTAGTAGA
>NW_020189940.1:25346-25444 GCF_900000015.1 Plasmopara halstedii
TAAAGGAGTACTCAGACAAACATAGAGGAAACTTAAACGCGTTTAATGTGGGTGATTTAGTCCTACTAGACACTAGGAACTTACCGCTAGACGCCGTA
>NW_020189941.1:0-133 GCF_900000015.1 Plasmopara halstedii
TGGAATTGACGACGTGCTTACATATGAAAGAGTTAGCTAGACACCGCGTGTGGAAGCACAAGCCACAGCTTAAGTAAACCGTTTATAATGACAACAAGTGTTCAATACTATGTCGTTACATACGCTGCGTGAC
>NW_020189941.1:812-1266 GCF_900000015.1 Plasmopara halstedii
TAAGAACTGTGATACCCATTGACCGCTTTAGAAATTGACGACGTGCTTACGTATGAAAGAGTTAGCTAGACACCGCGTGTGGAAGCACAAGCCACGGCTAAATCAAACCGTTTATGGAAGCAAAAGCCATGGGCTAAAACAAACTGTTTCAATTATAACAAGTTTCAATACAATGTCGTTACATACGCTGCGTGACAAGTGAAGAGCAGACTGACATGTAAATGAGCAGCCTTGTAGTGCACTCCTACAGTGGTCGATGTTGGCAAACTGTCATTACACTGCAAGTAACTGTGATACCCATTGACCGCTTTACTGGAATTGACGACGTGCCCGTATGATAGAGTTAGCTAGACACCGCGTGTGGAAGCACAAGCCACGGCTTAAGCAGAATGTTTCTAATGACAACAAGTGTTCAATACAATGCCGTTACATACGCTGCGTGACAAGCGAAGAG
>NW_020189942.1:0-5444 GCF_900000015.1 Plasmopara halstedii
CTGATTATTTTGACTTTGAGCGTATCGAGGCTCTTAAACCTGCTATTGAGGCTTGTGGCATTTCTACTCTTTCTCAATCCCCAATGCTTGGCTTCCATAAGCAGATGGATAACCGCATCAAGCTCTTGGAAGAGATTCTGTCTTTTCGTATGCAGGGCGTTGAGTTCGATAATGGTGATATGTATGTTGACGGCCATAAGGCTGCTTCTGACGTTCGTGATGAGTTTGTATCTGTTACTGAGAAGTTAATGGATGAATTGGCACAATGCTACAATGTGCTCCCCCAACTTGATATTAATAACACTATAGACCACCGCCCCGAAGGGGACGAAAAATGGTTTTTAGAGAACGAGAAGACGGTTACGCAGTTTTGCCGCAAGCTGGCTGCTGAACGCCCTCTTAAGGATATTCGCGATGAGTATAATTACCCCAAAAAGAAAGGTATTAAGGATGAGTGTTCAAGATTGCTGGAGGCCTCCACTATGAAATCGCGTAGAGGCTTTGCTATTCAGCGTTTGATGAATGCAATGCGACAGGCTCATGCTGATGGTTGGTTTATCGTTTTTGACACTCTCACGTTGGCTGACGACCGATTAGAGGCGTTTTATGATAATCCCAATGCTTTGCGTGACTATTTTCGTGATATTGGTCGTATGGTTCTTGCTGCCGAGGGTCGCAAGGCTAATGATTCACACGCCGACTGCTATCAGTATTTTTGTGTGCCTGAGTATGGTACAGCTAATGGCCGTCTTCATTTCCATGCGGTGCACTTTATGCGGACACTTCCTACAGGTAGCGTTGACCCTAATTTTGGTCGTCGGGTACGCAATCGCCGCCAGTTAAATAGCTTGCAAAATACGTGGCCTTATGGTTACAGTATGCCCATCGCAGTTCGCTACACGCAGGACGCTTTTTCACGTTCTGGTTGGTTGTGGCCTGTTGATGCTAAAGGTGAGCCGCTTAAAGCTACCAGTTATATGGCTGTTGGTTTCTATGTGGCTAAATACGTTAACAAAAAGTCAGATATGGACCTTGCTGCTAAAGGTCTAGGAGCTAAAGAATGGAACAACTCACTAAAAACCAAGCTGTCGCTACTTCCCAAGAAGCTGTTCAGAATCAGAATGAGCCGCAACTTCGGGATGAAAATGCTCACAATGACAAATCTGTCCACGGAGTGCTTAATCCAACTTACCAAGCTGGGTTACGACGCGACGCCGTTCAACCAGATATTGAAGCAGAACGCAAAAAGAGAGATGAGATTGAGGCTGGGAAAAGTTACTGTAGCCGACGTTTTGGCGGCGCAACCTGTGACGACAAATCTGCTCAAATTTATGCGCGCTTCGATAAAAATGATTGGCGTATCCAACCTGCAGAGTTTTATCGCTTCCATGACGCAGAAGTTAACACTTTCGGATATTTCTGATGAGTCGAAAAATTATCTTGATAAAGCAGGAATTACTACTGCTTGTTTACGAATTAAATCGAAGTGGACTGCTGGCGGAAAATGAGAAAATTCGACCTATCCTTGCGCAGCTCGAGAAGCTCTTACTTTGCGACCTTTCGCCATCAACTAACGATTCTGTCAAAAACTGACGCGTTGGATGAGGAGAAGTGGCTTAATATGCTTGGCACGTTCGTCAAGGACTGGTTTAGATATGAGTCACATTTTGTTCATGGTAGAGATTCTCTTGTTGACATTTTAAAAGAGCGTGGATTACTATCTGAGTCCGATGCTGTTCAACCACTAATAGGTAAGAAATCATGAGTCAAGTTACTGAACAATCCGTACGTTTCCAGACCGCTTTGGCCTCTATTAAGCTCATTCAGGCTTCTGCCGTTTTGGATTTAACCGAAGATGATTTCGATTTTCTGACGAGTAACAAAGTTTGGATTGCTACTGACCGCTCTCGTGCTCGTCGCTGCGTTGAGGCTTGCGTTTATGGTACGCTGGACTTTGTAGGATACCCTCGCTTTCCTGCTCCTGTTGAGTTTATTGCTGCCGTCATTGCTTATTATGTTCATCCCGTCAACATTCAAACGGCCTGTCTCATCATGGAAGGCGCTGAATTTACGGAAAACATTATTAATGGCGTCGAGCGTCCGGTTAAAGCCGCTGAATTGTTCGCGTTTACCTTGCGTGTACGCGCAGGAAACACTGACGTTCTTACTGACGCAGAAGAAAACGTGCGTCAAAAATTACGTGCAGAAGGAGTGATGTAATGTCTAAAGGTAAAAAACGTTCTGGCGCTCGCCCTGGTCGTCCGCAGCCGTTGCGAGGTACTAAAGGCAAGCGTAAAGGCGCTCGTCTTTGGTATGTAGGTGGTCAACAATTTTAATTGCAGGGGCTTCGGCCCCTTACTTGAGGATAAATTATGTCTAATATTCAAACTGGCGCCGAGCGTATGCCGCATGACCTTTCCCATCTTGGCTTCCTTGCTGGTCAGATTGGTCGTCTTATTACCATTTCAACTACTCCGGTTATCGCTGGCGACTCCTTCGAGATGGACGCCGTTGGCGCTCTCCGTCTTTCTCCATTGCGTCGTGGCCTTGCTATTGACTCTACTGTAGACATTTTTACTTTTTATGTCCCTCATCGTCACGTTTATGGTGAACAGTGGATTAAGTTCATGAAGGATGGTGTTAATGCCACTCCTCTCCCGACTGTTAACACTACTGGTTATATTGACCATGCCGCTTTTCTTGGCACGATTAACCCTGATACCAATAAAATCCCTAAGCATTTGTTTCAGGGTTATTTGAATATCTATAACAACTATTTTAAAGCGCCGTGGATGCCTGACCGTACCGAGGCTAACCCTAATGAGCTTAATCAAGATGATGCTCGTTATGGTTTCCGTTGCTGCCATCTCAAAAACATTTGGACTGCTCCGCTTCCTCCTGAGACTGAGCTTTCTCGCCAAATGACGACTTCTACCACATCTATTGACATTATGGGTCTGCAAGCTGCTTATGCTAATTTGCATACTGACCAAGAACGTGATTACTTCATGCAGCGTTACCATGATGTTATTTCTTCATTTGGAGGTAAAACCTCTTATGACGCTGACAACCGTCCTTTACTTGTCATGCGCTCTAATCTCTGGGCATCTGGCTATGATGTTGATGGAACTGACCAAACGTCGTTAGGCCAGTTTTCTGGTCGTGTTCAACAGACCTATAAACATTCTGTGCCGCGTTTCTTTGTTCCTGAGCATGGCACTATGTTTACTCTTGCGCTTGTTCGTTTTCCGCCTACTGCGACTAAAGAGATTCAGTACCTTAACGCTAAAGGTGCTTTGACTTATACCGATATTGCTGGCGACCCTGTTTTGTATGGCAACTTGCCGCCGCGTGAAATTTCTATGAAGGATGTTTTCCGTTCTGGTGATTCGTCTAAGAAGTTTAAGATTGCTGAGGGTCAGTGGTATCGTTATGCGCCTTCGTATGTTTCTCCTGCTTATCACCTTCTTGAAGGCTTCCCATTCATTCAGGAACCGCCTTCTGGTGATTTGCAAGAACGCGTACTTATTCGCCACCATGATTATGACCAGTGTTTCCAGTCC
The DNA here is from genome assembly GCF_900000015.1 of Plasmopara halstedii. Classification (NCBI taxonomy): domain Eukaryota; phylum Oomycota; class Peronosporomycetes; order Peronosporales; family Peronosporaceae; genus Plasmopara; species Plasmopara halstedii. Next base: position 3,564 of record NW_020189942.1, read on the forward strand.
GTTCAGTTGTTGCAGTGGAATAGTCAGGTTAAATTTAATGTGACCGTTTATCGCAATCTGCCGACCACTCGCGATTCAATCATGACTTCGTGATAAAAGATTGAGTGTGAGGTTATAACGCCGAAGCGGTAAAAATTTTAATTTTTGCCGCTGAGGGGTTGACCAAGCGAAGCGCGGTAGGTTTTCTGCTTAGGAGTTTAATCATGTTTCAGACTTTTATTTCTCGCCATAATTCAAACTTTTTTTCTGATAAGCTGGTTCTCACTTCTGTTACTCCAGCTTCTTCGGCACCTGTTTTACAGACACCTAAAGCTACATCGTCAACGTTATATTTTGATAGTTTGACGGTTAATGCTGGTAATGGTGGTTTTCTTCATTGCATTCAGATGGATACATCTGTCAACGCCGCTAATCAGGTTGTTTCTGTTGGTGCTGATATTGCTTTTGATGCCGACCCTAAATTTTTTGCCTGTTTGGTTCGCTTTGAGTCTTCTTCGGTTCCGACTACCCTCCCGACTGCCTATGATGTTTATCCTTTGGATGGTCGCCATGATGGTGGTTATTATACCGTCAAGGACTGTGTGACTATTGACGTCCTTCCCCGTACGCCGGGCAATAATGTTTATGTTGGTTTCATGGTTTGGTCTAACTTTACCGCTACTAAATGCCGCGGATTGGTTTCGCTGAATCAGGTTATTAAAGAGATTATTTGTCTCCAGCCACTTAAGTGAGGTGATTTATGTTTGGTGCTATTGCTGGCGGTATTGCTTCTGCTCTTGCTGGTGGCGCCATGTCTAAATTGTTTGGAGGCGGTCAAAAAGCCGCCTCCGGTGGCATTCAAGGTGATGTGCTTGCTACCGATAACAATACTGTAGGCATGGGTGATGCTGGTATTAAATCTGCCATTCAAGGCTCTAATGTTCCTAACCCTGATGAGGCCGTCCCTAGTTTTGTTTCTGGTGCTATGGCTAAAGCTGGTAAAGGACTTCTTGAAGGTACGTTGCAGGCTGGCACTTCTGCCGTTTCTGATAAGTTGCTTGATTTGGTTGGACTTGGTGGCAAGTCTGCCGCTGATAAAGGAAAGGATACTCGTGATTATCTTGCTGCTGCATTTCCTGAGCTTAATGCTTGGGAGCGTGCTGGTGCTGATGCTTCCTCTGCTGGTATGGTTGACGCCGGATTTGAGAATCAAAAAGAGCTTACTAAAATGCAACTGGACAATCAGAAAGAGATTGCCGAGATGCAAAATGAGACTCAAAAAGAGATTGCTGGCATTCAGTCGGCGACTTCACGCCAGAATACGAAAGACCAGGTATATGCACAAAATGAGATGCTTGCTTATCAACAGAAGGAGTCTACTGCTCGCGTTGCGTCTATTATGGAAAACACCAATCTTTCCAAGCAACAGCAGGTTTCCGAGATTATGCGCCAAATGCTTACTCAAGCTCAAACGGCTGGTCAGTATTTTACCAATGACCAAATCAAAGAAATGACTCGCAAGGTTAGTGCTGAGGTTGACTTAGTTCATCAGCAAACGCAGAATCAGCGGTATGGCTCTTCTCATATTGGCGCTACTGCAAAGGATATTTCTAATGTCGTCACTGATGCTGCTTCTGGTGTGGTTGATATTTTTCATGGTATTGATAAAGCTGTTGCCGATACTTGGAACAATTTCTGGAAAGACGGTAAAGCTGATGGTATTGGCTCTAATTTGTCTAGGAAATAACCGTCAGGATTGACACCCTCCCAATTGTATGTTTTCATGCCTCCAAATCTTGGAGGCTTTTTTATGGTTCGTTCTTATTACCCTTCTGAATGTCACGCTGATTATTTTGACTTTGAGCGTATCGAGGCTCTTAAACCTGCTATTGAGGCTTGTGG
>NW_020189943.1:0-579 GCF_900000015.1 Plasmopara halstedii
AACCACGAACGACTGTCATCGACTCTGTCATTCTTCAGTTTATTCGATCCGATGCTGCCCGCTTCTAACTTTCAAGCGCACCTAGTCGTCACATTAGCGTTTTGCCACCTCAATTTTTTCAGCCAAAAGTGAATTTATTGATGCCTCAGGACTAATTATTGCGAGCACTCCACAACTTTTTAAAGGAGAACTACTAGCAAAACCAGCCCTTGGTTCCATGCCAACATTCATCCTCGTACTTCTGGTCGATTCATGAAAAGATCGTCCGCAGAATGTTAATGGTATAACGGCACTTGCGACCTATCAACCCGATGTGATGCTTCGGTCGACTCAGTATCGCGTTTCCTCACACTTTCGTCCTGGTGCAAACTTTATCGATCAATAGTCGAACGTATCACGCAGCTTGCAAAAAATATGGATGCCGCGACATTAGCACCGGTTTACATTTTATGGCGAGAAATGATTCTTTCGAATCGGGCATCTTTCAATTTGCCGCTCGCCAGTTTGCCGGAACCCTCCGAGTGTTGGCAGTCCAGGAGTATTGACTTTGTGTTTGGCCTACTGATGGACTTGGCGGGC
>NW_020189944.1:0-1220 GCF_900000015.1 Plasmopara halstedii
TCTCCTCACAATAAACCGATGTTTTGCGTGCGTAAATCAAATTGTAAACGACGTAATATTCACGTCTATAGCAAGTTGAATGCGCAGACGAATCCTGCGCCAACCTTGAATCCGCGTTAGGATGTCACCATTCACCGTATGTCCGGCTGAACATAACTTAGTGTACTTGATTTGGTCGATGGATCTTACCAAATCTCAAAGGGAGGAAGACGTCCTTTTATCGGCTATTCGTACACCGTCCGGTATGTTCCAGGAGTGACTCGTGATTCCAAGAACTGTCCAATGTCCCAGCAACATTCAATTGATTGTTCTTAACTCTTTTCGATCACTGCGACGCTTTGCACAAACATACTTTGACGATATTTTCTCTCACTCGAAGGACGAAATGGTAGGTCTACCAAAGAAATGCACTCGGAGCGCCTTCGTGCGGGGCTATAATTATAATGTATGCGTGAACATTCGTTGCAAGCAAATTATACAAGCTGTATTTTCAGTGCTAATGAAAAACCGGTCTTTGGTTGTTATGGTGGTGAAACAGTGTTCGTGCAGACGCTAAGACGATCAAAGAAATGGCGTAGTGAGTAATACCACGATATCAAAAGGATGTGATGTAATGGATTAGTTTGTTCAATTATCTGTATCACTTCGCACTTATCTAGGTACGCCCACTATCAAACTTGCTGAAGAAGATCGTACCATGAGAGTGGTCATTCATTTGAGAAGATGTATTCACTCAAAATAAAAAAAATGATGAAAGCACCATTACTTTCTTTACCAGATGATACGAAGCTGTAACGGGGTTCTACGTAACCTTTTATGAAATAGCGAGTCGCACAAGTGGTTCGACCGTTCATAGGTGTAAATTACACAAGTTGAACTAAACACACAGTTGCGTGGCTACACTGTAACAAGAAGCCACCACGTGGCAGGATTGCCAGTAGTGATGCGTATGACTATATTAATTACGTATGACTACATTAATTAACTGATGTAATATATTGATTAGAAAGACTTAGGGTTTCAGAAATTGGCGGGTTAGCCGCAACTCAAACAATGAATTACAGTTTCAGTTTCAGACGGAAGAGTTCATTTACCTTGGCTAAGGTTATACATATTTGTGGAGGTAGTGGATCGCAATCCACTGCCATCGCACTGGTTCTTGTAAAGAACGTAAGGTCGGTGACCTTAGCTAAGCATACTCTAAGCAAAGAGCTACGACA
>NW_020189945.1:0-311 GCF_900000015.1 Plasmopara halstedii
AGTGTTAGGTCTAGGTACCTTGAAAGACTTTCTTCGACACGTGAAGGGTGGCTGGTGAATATATCCACTGTGTATCGGCTGACGGGGATTTCATGAGTATGAGGTGCGCGGCAAAACCTTTAGACTACATCTCTATCTTTTCAGCGTGCGTAATTGCGTATAAGCGGAAATGCGAATGTCCAAAATAGTAATACAAAGGTCTAGCTCAAGTACAATGCAAGCACAATGGATAAAGCAGATACACTTGGTGATAAATTGGAAAAATAGCTGATTTCGCGTAGTTGTATCGATTATCGGAGGAGGGGATCGAA
>NW_020189946.1:0-463 GCF_900000015.1 Plasmopara halstedii
GCCAACTTGTCACGGTCATGCTTCTGACCGGGAAGTAAGGTATACGCATTGTGGCATGGGTCATTGTAGTACTATACCCAGTATGTGGAAGGCGCGTCCATTTCAAACCAGGAGTTGACATTGGAAAATTATCGTAAGAAAAAGTTTCAAGGTCACTAAGGAAGGGTGTACAGCCCCAGGCTGGATAACAGAGCAGGGAAAAATTCTCGCTCTTGGTAGTGGAAGGATCTCGTGCCAGAATACTGACGTGCGGCAATGATTCAAAAACAAAATGCAATTACCTCGCGAAACCTTTTACACAATATTGAAACACTTCAATCACAAACAACCGTTAGTCATTTGACATATGCTTTGTGCATCAACCTGACACCTTTCATTTGTAAAGTGCCTCGGACCACAAAAACACAATAGATACAGCTTTTCTAGTGTGATTTTCATATCTTTTACATCACAGTTTAATAAA
>NW_020189947.1:0-591 GCF_900000015.1 Plasmopara halstedii
CAAAGCCGTTTGTGTTCTACACAGATCATATGTCATTACGCACTGCGACTCAGTCGACTCACCTTTCGCATAGGATGCCCAGATGGTTCTCCTTCTTCGCACAATATAACCTCGAGGTAAAGTACTAGCCAGGTAAAGCAGAATGCTTTGGCTGAGGACTGTCACACAGACCGGATTATGAGTTTGCTCATGTCACGACGGTGACGTCGCCAGTGGCGGATTTGATCCGCGCCGCATACGCGGAAAGGTATGTATGTAGCGCAGGTACAGGCCCTCGGAAGCAAGGCGTCTGGAAACTCGGACAAGAAATTGTCGGCGCGAATACGCGCACGGTTACACTAATATTCGTTGAATAAGGGTTGCTGTATTATAGCACCCAATCAACGGATACGCCACGAACTGTTGTTCATCACGATGAGGATTTGAAATACCGTATTCTCTATGAGTCCCACGACACCCCACTCAGTGATCATCTCAGTCGTGAGAAGACGTACAGCTCGGTAGGTTGCCACTACCGGTGGCTCAAGCTGTTCAAATGGACGAGCACATATGTGCGCACGTGTGAGACGTGTCAGAGGGTAAAACCCTCTC
>NW_020189948.1:0-325 GCF_900000015.1 Plasmopara halstedii
AGAAGATCTAAAACAAGGTAACATTTCACACGTCAATTGATGAGAATGAGGTCACCTTTACACAAAAGAATACCGTCTAACAACTTCGTCGATAAAATCCGCAACTGAAGAATATTGTCTATACCGTTATACACGTCCTTCACGAGCCAATTAGACAGACATCGGAACTTCAGGTTGTAAAAGATATATGCCTGGTCGATGACTATCAAAACTAATGGCTGCGCAGATTGCCTCTCGCGCATCATCTGATCACATCTCAATTGTTCGGCTTTCTCGTCTTTGTAACGCTCCTCTTTATGCTCTACTCCAACGCACGCTCAGCAAA
>NW_020189949.1:0-563 GCF_900000015.1 Plasmopara halstedii
GTACTTGTTCTAAGTATAGAACGAAAGGTCGGTGACCTAACTTACGCTTCCTCTAAGCTCCAGCAGCCCCGCTGCAAAGACTCACAAGCAAAAAGTGTGATTCAGACCTGTTATGAGCCTCGTTTTAAATTCAGTGTAAAAAGGTTGCCCTGGGTGCGTATACCGTGGACTTCAGTCTGGCAAAAACCGAGAATTGAAGGCCCAGATCATCCGCTGCTGGACTGGCATGAACCAGAGCTATCCGCACGACTTAGATAACGTTATATCCGCAAATATGACACACCAAAGTGGGCTTACGCTCATATTGTAGTACACTCTTTAACATTTTTTTTGCTCAAAACATCTTCTGACCTGCTTGTTTATATTGTATCATCATTACGCTTAAGCGAGGTGAGCATCGCACAAAATTGATGGTTACCATCATGATCTAACCCATACGAGGAAATTGACAGGTTCTGGCATCCTTTGTAACGGGGTCACATGAGAGTGACCCGTCACTCTCACAAGGGAGCTGTGGTGTGGTATACACCGCAGCTACTAGATGGGTACATGCATTAAGGAAC
>NW_020189950.1:0-853 GCF_900000015.1 Plasmopara halstedii
CACCACCACTGATTTTGACTCCGCCAGTCAATTCGACACCACCGCTGACTCCAACGCTACCATTGTTTCCGGTGCAGCGACTGACCCCGGCACCAGTGCTGTTTCTGATACTACCGTTGACTACGAGACCACCATTAAATCCGCCGCCGCCGCTAATTTTGACACCAGCTTTTGTTCTGGCATCACCGCTGACTCCGATGCCAGTGTTGATTCCGACTACACTACTGACATCAACATCGCCACCTACACCAACATCGGCACCTAAACCAACATCAGCACCTACACCGACACCCAATATTCTGTCGCCATCATAGTCATAGCCTGGGCCTTCTCTATTTTCAAGGCCAGTATAGCCATGATCCGAACTGTTCAGTCCAGCTCTAACGCTCAAACCACGATATACGTAATTTGGATCACTCGTTCCAGCATCAAACGAACTCAGAAATTGCCCCCCAATTAGTCCAGACGCCTGCATGGTACCCATCTCAGCGCACGTGCCGGTGATCACAACCAACACAGCAAGGCATAGGGCACAAAATTTGCTGCTGCTAAACATTTCTGCAATTGATCGGCTGAAAAGTGAAGAAAGCTGCTACTTATGACTTTGAGTTAAAAGATTGGAAAATGAGCAACTCGATGTGGCTTCAGGTGTGCCTTGTCCGCAATTGTTTTGTATTGAACCGAACACCTATGCCTCTGAACGCATGGAGGACATGATTGTTCACATGCGAAAGAGACCATGGACGAGGAAGAGTAAAATCTATCTTTACGATATCTGAGTTCATTCAATTTACGTTAATACATTAGAATAACATGCGGACATTACTCAATCGCGACAAAGCTCAGCCTTATC
>NW_020189951.1:0-359 GCF_900000015.1 Plasmopara halstedii
GCAGTAACCGTTGCCGCTGCGTCTAACGGATGCGTCTGATATAACCAGATACGCTGTAGCCCTTCTGAAAGCGCCACAGACATATGTGACTTGATACATTAGCAGCTGTCAACGTGACGAACGTTTGAGTGTGTTGATTGTTGATGCTTCGTCAAATTGATGCGTCTTGTTTGATCAGGAGCGCTGTAGCACTTCTGGAAGAGCCAGAAACATATATGGCTTGACATCAGCTACTGACAACGTGACGAACGTTTGTGCGCAACATCCCTTGCCGCCGCGTCAACTTGATGTGTCTGGTTTAATAGGGATCGCCGTAGCACGGTAGGAAGCGCTAAAACGTAATTGACTTGATATCTCAG
>NW_020189952.1:0-949 GCF_900000015.1 Plasmopara halstedii
GGCTCCTCGCCGTTGTGCTTAAGAATGCGTCGCTCCATGCAAAGGTGGAGCACGTTGCGCCATAAAGATGGGGATTGTTGTACTCCGTGCTCAAAATTAGTTGCTGGTCCAGCTTCTGGGTGGACGAGCACCTGCGGGCGCCGCTCCAGCGACAACGCTTCGGCTTTCATTTGCGCCGAATCCTGGTACGGCTTAAGCAAGCCCACATAAGACGGCTCAAGCAAGCCTACAAAAACCGGGTGGCTGCGCATCCGTTTTGAAATGCTGGCAAGGCCCCGCGTGGCAAAACCTTGAAATTTCCGATAAACCGTGGACGGATCATTGTCTTAAAAACAGCAGAGATTGCTTGGGTAGAAAGGTTCGGAGCATTCAATAAAACCAAGTCTTTGACCTCAATGTTATTGACATTTCCTCGACCTCTTTCTTCTGCGTCTTGGCATTCAGCCATCGCATCGCGAACGTGTCGTAAGACACTCAGTCTGGTTAACAGGAAGTCATCAAAATTCTTCACGCACAGTGAGAGAGCTGACATCAGCCAGCCGCTCGGCTGTTCCTTCCCCACCACGCCCTGAAGCATGGGATGGCGGCGTTAGCGGGACGCGCGGATAAACAAGCCCGTTCACGTAGAACAGCGCGTAGCTAGTAGACAAATGCATTGCATTGTTCAAAGCAAATTCTACGAGTGACAGCATGGCGCTCCAGCGCCTTGGATTCTAAGCGCAGACGCTGCGAAGGACGTCCTCGACGACTCGATTCACGCGCACACTTTTATCATCGGTCTGCAGATTGTCCGCTGTTAACATATCCAGTGTGGTGCCCAGCACCTTGAAGATCGTCGACCAAAACTTCCAACTGAAGCGTGGATTTTTGTCAGAGACAACTGACCCCGGAAGTCCATGTTAGCCAAAGACACGACCCACAAAGAGCATCACTGTACCGACACCGTCCT
>NW_020189953.1:0-397 GCF_900000015.1 Plasmopara halstedii
AGCACTACGCCCGCTCGGAGCTCATGCTCGCGGATATGCTTACTAAGGCGTTCGATCAGCACAAGCTTGCAGAGCTACGAGATCTCGTGGGCTTACGCTAGATATGGTGGCGGGGACACGATCGCAAGGAGGAGTGTTAGAAAATCGGCTTGAAGCATAAGTTGTGCGATCTAATCCCTGCGCCATGGGACGATATTTTATGATTGCGCCAAATAACGTCATAGCAAAGGCTTCGAGACAGCACAAAATAGCGAACTAATAACCTAAATATATTCACTTCTAAACTTGCCTTCTACTCCTCACCATATTTTCTCAACACGAAGTTGTACTTTTTGCTTTGTCAAAATCAAATCTTACAAGTCCACCACCAGGCTCAATATCTACAAGGAACGAGATC
>NW_020189954.1:0-382 GCF_900000015.1 Plasmopara halstedii
AGAAGACGTACAACTCTGTAAGTTGCCACTAATTGTGGCCCAAGCTGTACAAATGAACGAGCACCTATGTGCGCACTTATAAGACGTGTCAACTGGTGAAATCCTCTCGAAACGCGGTGGCGCCGCTGGCCAATTTGCCGGTTTCCTTTGGGTGCTGGCAGTCCATGAGTATACCCTTTGTGTTTGATTTGCCGATGGACTCGGCGGGCGGCACGGGTGTCGAGGTCTTTGTAGACTATTTGAGCAAGTTGACTCATCTTGCGGCGGTGCCGGCGGTGTCGGTACAGCAGAATATTTGCGGATCATATCTTTTAACAACATGGACTCTCGGAATTAGTTGTCTCTGACAGAGACCCACGCTTCACTTAGAAATTTTTGTCGA
>NW_020189955.1:0-305 GCF_900000015.1 Plasmopara halstedii
TGCGTGCACGATTGCACCGATATTCGTTGAATAACGGGTTGCTATATTATAGCACCGATTCATCGGATACACCACGACTTGTGATTCCTCATGATAAGAATTTGAATTACCACATCCTCTATGAGGCTCACGGCACGCCACTCAGTGGTCATCTTGGTCGTAAGAAACGTATAACTCTGTGAGTCACCACTATTGGTGACCCAAGCTGTACAATTGGACGAGCACCTATGTGCGCACATATGAGACATGTCAACGGGTGAAACCCTCTCCAAATGCGGCTGCGCCGCTGGCCAGCTTACCGGTAC
>NW_020189956.1:0-1543 GCF_900000015.1 Plasmopara halstedii
GGTGGTAAATTACGGTAAGGAAAAAAACTGCCGGCGTAATGTTCCGGATACTACTACTGTGACGGTACGGAGTGGGGGTTTCCAAGCCAGCGACAAAATTGAAGCCCAAGAGATTCGCGAAGGGTTCACAAGAGGCAAAGGACCACATGTCTAAGCTACGAGCTATGAAGAAGACTGGGGGAAGCTTTAGAATGTGATTTCAGCATAGAAAAAAAAACTATAATCTGTCTATTTTTTTGGTCGAAGCAAGAGCATGATCGAAACAGATGTATCACGGAACTTTACTTTCTGGTCGTTCTGGTTATAGATACTGATTGTGATTGTAGAGCGCGATCCATTATGGCAGTTCATCCATGCATATTGAGATGGTTTGTAATTAATGAGCTGTCCAATGCCAGCATCACCTCTGTCAAAGGCACTCAGAATATCACCAGATGCGACGTACTCATTCTTAATTAAATCACAACGAACAATGTAAGAGCTGGTGGGGTGAATCTGAGGTATAATATTTGTTAGTTGAGCACTCGCAACTGTCGCTGATGCAGCAGGGTAGGTAGCTACAGTCAGACCAAGTACTGACCCAAATGCAGCATTATTGATTATCAGGCGAGGAACGCGAGTCGTTGTAGGTAATCCAGTACCCCAGATGAGTATAGGCCAGTTGTCGGTCTCGTGTATCCAACTGGAAGAATCGAAGGAGTTGGTGAGAAATCAATCTGAGCTGCATAATAAACACTGTTCTCTGTTAATTTGATATAGAAGACATTGTTCCCAGATGCATCGATAAGATACGCTCCTGCATTGACTAGAGATGTTTGAATGCTTCTGTTGATATCATCATAGCTGTAGTATCCATCTTGAAGGTTTATGCTGAGCGTAGATGTGGTTGCAGCCGTCGGAACCTCAACCTGAAAAGATGTATTCTGGAATTGGATAGCATCGATGTTATATTCAGAGTTGAAAAGACTGATTGACTGAATCGCACAGACGACATCTCGAAAATCGGCTGCCGAACCAGGGAATTGATATTTCCACGAGGAATTGTATCCATCTGCAACGAGGTTTGTGCTATCGATCTTCAAGAAACTTGCCATGATAGCTATTAGAACGAAGGATCGCAGATCTGAGAACAAGTGTAGGAATCGAAGATTCCACTGAAAACCTATGGTTATTCGTCTCTAAGCTCTGCTCTATATATGATCATCAATAAAATTTTATTCATAATTTTGAGTCCTAATTGGGTTATCAAAGTTGTATCTGATTTCCCCCTTGACAGAGTCGATAAGCAACATTTGGCCTTTCCTTTCTGTGGCTTTGTTGTAGTAATATACAATCGATTGATCGTCCACTCCTTTGATATTGAAATCCTTGACGACCATCTTTAAATCACGACGGCTGTTAGCCTTTAGAATTGCTACATACTCAGAGTTCAATCGGATCATCTTATCCGTTGCAAAGTAGCTGTGAGATAAGAAAATGGTGCTCAATTTGAAATGACGTCCTCTGGTCATATAGTGAGAGAAAATGTTTTTCTGGAGTAGCT
>NW_020189957.1:0-386 GCF_900000015.1 Plasmopara halstedii
GAAGTGTCACAGACGACGCTGAAAAGACGATCAGGGTCTGGCAGCGCCAGTATTGGTGAACGCAAGAGGCTGTCCTTGACCCGTCACAAGCCTTCTGATGTTTGGCGTTCCAACACCATTCCGCATCCTTTTAAAGAAGATTGGATAATGGCCAAGCCATTTCTGCGAAATTTACGCTGTACTTGTGCAAGTAGTTGGCGAGACCAAACCACTTACACAAGTCCTTCTGGTTCTTTGAGACGGCCAGTCTACAATGGCCTTGACACTAGCGGGATCCGCTCGAAGGCCACGCTTCCCAATGAAGCACTTTGTAATAGGAATCTCTTCTGCGCCAAATATGCACTTGTCTGCATTGGCGTACAGTTTGTTCGTGCGCATGCACTCGA
>NW_020189958.1:0-393 GCF_900000015.1 Plasmopara halstedii
AAGTTATTACGCAGAAGCTGGAAACGCTGGCGTGGCAATATCGTCTGCATGGCTGGCAATATGCGCTGGGCGCGTCCGGCACCATCAAAGCCGCCTGCGAAGTGCTGCTGGCGATGGATGAAAAAGAGAAGCTGATTACGCCTGAGCGCCTCGAAAAGCTTTATGACGAGGTGATGAAACACAAATCCTTTGCTGCACTCAGCCTGCCGGGTCTGTCGGAAGAGCGTAAAGGCGTGTTTGTACCCGGGCTGGCGATTCTGTGCGGCGTATTTGATGCGCTGGCCATTCGCGAATTGCGCCTCTCCGACGGTGCGCTGCGTGAAGGTGTGCTCTATGAGATGGAGGGCCGTTTCCGCCATCAGGATATTCGTAGCCGTACTGCACAGAGTCTGG
>NW_020189959.1:0-1872 GCF_900000015.1 Plasmopara halstedii
CGTTAATTTGAGAGCGGTGCTCGAGTGCATGCGCACGAATAAGCTGTATGCCAATGCTGATACGTGCATCATCGGTGCTGAAGGAATCTAGGGCGCTTTATTGGAAGGCGTGGCCTTCGAGCGGGTCCCGCTAAGGTCAAGGCCATTGTGGACTGGTCTTTTTTTCAGAACGAAAAGGACTTGCGCAAGTGGCTTGACCTCGCCGACTACTTGCACAACTATAGTCCGAATTACGCGGAAATGGCACGACCATTGTTGAATCTCCTCAAGGATGCGGAATGGTCTTAGAACACCAATCATCGGGAGACTTTTGTCAACAGCTCCTTCATGCACCAATAACGGCGTTGTCAGATCCCGATATGTTTCGAACTTTGCCATTGGCTGTGCACTGATGCAAGCAGACGCTGAAGGACGAGATCGGTTGATCTCATTCAAATCTCTCCAGCTTAAGGCTGCGGAGAAGAGGTACCCAGTCCACGACAAAAAAAAATCCTTGCGATGAAGTATGCACTTTTCAAGTTCAGGGTGTTGCTTTGCTCAAAGCCGTTTGTGATCTATACAGATCATATGTCACGACACAATGCGACTCAGTCGCCTCACCTCTCGTAGAGGATGACCAGGTGGCTCTCCATCATTGCAGAGTATATCTTCGAGGTGAAGTATAAGCTAGGTAAGCAGAATGCTTTGGCTGATGCGTTGTCACGCAGACCGGGATTATATGCTTGTTCATGTCACGACGGTGACGTCGTTGGTGACGGAATTTATTTCGCCGCATACGCGGGTGATGGTATGCGTGTAGCGCTGCTACTGGCTCTCGGGAGCAAGGAGTTTGGAAACTCGGACTAGAAGTTGTCGGTGCGATTGGGCGCACGATTACAACGATATTCGTTGAATGACGGGTTGCTGTACTATAGAACCGATTTGATGGATACGCCACTAATTGTGGTTTCTCAAGATGAGGATTTGAAATATCGCTTCTTTTATGAGACACACGACCGCCCACTCAATGGTCATCTCGTTTGTGAGGAGACGTACAGCTCTATGAGTTGCCACTACTGGTGGCTCAAGCCGTACACATGGACGAGCATACATTTGCGCACGTGTGACGTGTCATGGATTGAGCTCGTTTCAAAATGCGGCGGCACCGCTAGCCAGTTTACCGGTACCCTCTGGGTGTTGGTAGTCCATGAGTATAAATCTTATGTTTGGCCTGCCGAAGGAATCGGCGGGCAACACGGATGTGGTGGTCTTTGTGGACCGTTTGAGCTAGATGGCTCGTCTTGCAGCGGTGCCGTACCATCAACGGTGTGGGATGCAGCGACGCAGATTTCGAATCATGTCTTTCGACAACATGGACTCCTGGAGTTAATTGTCTCTAACAGAGACCCACGCTTCACTGGGAAGCTTCAGTCGATCATGTTCAGGGTGCTGGGCACCAAGTTGACTATGTCAATAGCGAGCCGTCCGCAGACCGATGGTCAAACTGAGCGTGTGAATCGCGTCGTCGAGGACGTCCTTCGCAGCAACTGCGTGAGACTCTGAAGCGCCGGAGCGCCATGCTGCTACTCGTGAGTTCGATCCGATCAATACAGTGCATTCGTCTACTGGCTACCGTCGTTCTATGTGAATGGGCTCGTTTGCCCTCGCGTTGGGCTGACGCCACCATCCTATGGTTCATGGATGGGTGGGGGAGGAATAGCAGGGTGGTTAACTGATGTCAGTCCTCTCACTGTTCGAAAGGAAGTTGATTACCTCTTTTCTAACGGAATCAGTGTATTGCGACACGTTCGCGATGCGATGGCTGAAAGCCACGACATATAGGAATTTGCAGACGGAAGGGGTTAAGGAAATATTAAGAACTTTGAGGTCGGA
>NW_020189960.1:0-413 GCF_900000015.1 Plasmopara halstedii
TTTTTAAAAAAAAAACGACTTCGATCTGAACCAAAAATCATTGTTTGATCTTGTAAATCACATTCAGAAGCTTGATCACAAATTGGACAATCTAATGGATGGTTAATTAAAAGAAACTCTAATACACTTTCTCGTGCTTTTTGAACTAAAGGTGTATTAGTAAATATTTTCATATTGTGCATTAAAGGCATTGCACATGAAGCTACAGGTTTAGGAGAATTTTCAATTTCAACCAAACACATTCTACAATTACCTGCAATTTGTAAATTTTCTTGAAAACAAAATTTAGGAATTTCAATTTTAAAATTATTACAAGCTTGCAGTACTGTTAAATTTTTATTAACGGTTAATTTTATATTATTAATATATATATCAATCATAATCTTTATTGTATAATAAATTAAATTTAATAT
>NW_020189961.1:0-1295 GCF_900000015.1 Plasmopara halstedii
CGAGCCAAATACTTCTTTCCCAGCATAGGAAGACGAGGAGGGTGAGGTGTGCCGACGGCGCGCCGTGAGCCCAGCTCGAACCTTGCGGACGCGTGTGCGTTCCCGTTCTCTCGACTTCCGGGGGTGGTATTGTTACCAATCGCCCCGACGAGGCACAAGAGCAGCAATTGGAGGCTGTGCACAATGCGGCTCTCCTGTGCTCCTATCCACGTTCGGTCTTAGACTTTCGTGTGGAATATGGCTCTGCTCGGCGGATCCCACGACTGAAGCAAAAATTGCGATCTAGGCGTCTACGTAGTCGGGCCGCCGGTTACAACACAATCTGAGCTTGAACAGCAAAAAGATCTGCGAGCTCTCTTTGTGGTACCGCAATAGATCACAATAGATCGGTACCGCGCTCAAATCCGAGATCAAAAAGAAGTCGCTCCTGTCCCGCAATGCGGACTATTTTTCTGGTGCTCACCCTGGCGAAACCGCTGCAGATAATAATGAGTTAATTAAGCATTGGGTGCAGAGGAACCGAAACCTTTCTACGCTGTCTTATACAGCGTAGCCACAAGGAAGTGGACGTGCGCATAAAACGCCATCTTATATTTGAGTTTGCCCAACTCAAGGCGCAACGCCGACTCCCTGCGTATTGTCGCCCTACGACAAATGGAATAGCCCATCACGCTCCCGCGAGCTCTGTGGTTTCTCACACGGGTAAGTCTACACCCACAGTAGCTCAAGGCCATAGCTTGAGCTCAGCATATGGTCCTCCGGCTATCTGGGCTACTGCCAAGAAGCGCGGAGGAGGGGGGCACGACGATGCTGAGTGTCATGATCCTTCTGATCATAAGCGCCCATGAAGTTGGGGCAGTCTTCCCGGTACCTAAAACTCCCACGAGTTCTCGGAGTCGGAGTCTCCCCGCCGCTTCACGAGAAATTGGGTTCGACTCTGTCGACGACGTCGACCCACATGGCGTTCCATGTAGTTGTGGACGCCACCATTTTCAACGAGAAGAGTCGTCGGCGGACGATGACGACTTGGTCGATCGCCGTCCGGTGACTCGCGATGCTCTTCGAGCGCTGGAGGACACATTCCGTCGTCATCGACATCCTGCCGACCATCTCTCTGAGGTTGCCTACCGCTGTGCGGAGGACCACAAGAGCCTGAAGCACTTTGTGCACCGACTGCCTCACGTTGAGGATTATCGCGCTCTGTCGGAGAGGCTCCTAGCCTTTGAGCAGACGAATACGTCGCTTCGTGCGACGGTGGAGCGCCTTGCGCCGTCGGAAACGGAAGTTGTTGCACT
>NW_020189962.1:0-632 GCF_900000015.1 Plasmopara halstedii
TCTGCATATTCTTTTTGCAGGTCTTGGCTTTCAGCCATCGCATCGCAAACGTGTCGTAGGACATTCACTCTGGTAGTCAAGAAGTCAACGACTTCTTTACGGATGGTGAGGGGGCTGACATCAGCTAGACGTTCGGCTATTCCTCCCACACCAAGCCCTAAGCTAGGAATGGCGGCGTCAGCGTGACGCGAGGGTGAATCAGCCCGTTCACGTAGAACGGCGTGTAGCCGGTAGACGAATGTACTGCATTGTTCAGTGCAAACTCTACGATTGGCAACATGGCGCTACAGCGCCTCTGCGTCTCAGCGCAGACGCCTTGAAGAACGTCTTTGATGACGCGATTCACCCTTTCGGTTTAACCATAGGTCTGCGGATGATCCGCTGTCGACATATCCAACTAAATGCCGAGCACCTTCAAGATAGTCGACCAAAGTTTTCCCGTGGAAAAAATGAAATGGGGTCTCTATTAGAAACAATCGACTCTGGGAGTCCGTGTTGTCAAAAAACACGATCCACGAACAGCGTTGCTGTACCGAATCCGTCGATGGTGTCTGGCAGCGCCGCCAAATGAGCATCCGTGTTGCCCGCCGAATCTTTCGGCAGGCCAAACACAAAGTCCAAACTCATGGACT
>NW_020189963.1:0-519 GCF_900000015.1 Plasmopara halstedii
TAAAATATTTAGCCAGGCCGATCACCATTCGCAATGTCACATATCTGACAACGGGGGAGAATGTTTCCGTGAAGTCAATGCCGTACTTCTGCTTGAATCCTTTGGCCACAAGTCGTGCTTTGTATTTCTCGACAGATCCATCGGCTTTGCGCTTGATCTTGAAAACCCACTTGGTGCCAATAGCATGTTGTCCTTTTGGCAACTTTGCCACTCGAAACACACCTCGATGTTGCATCGAGTCAAGCTCTGCATTAATGGCCTTGCGCCAGTGGATTTGATCAGAGCCATTGATCGCATCTTGGAACGTTGTCGGTTCGGACAAGTCAGAAGCTTCCACCGCATTAGCACTCACATGCCAAAACGCAGGTGTAGAATCACTGTCGCTGTGCACTTGCGCGTCTTTTTCTTCTTCTTCCGTTGAAACGCGCTCTTCCTTTTGCTCAGGTCGATATCTGGTACGCCGTTCGTAGAGATCTTCGGGTGCACTTGTTTCTTCCAAACTAGCCCTCTGATACTGAT
>NW_020189964.1:0-184 GCF_900000015.1 Plasmopara halstedii
TCGCAGTACCCTGCGACAAGAAGACCGCAAGAAAGTAGCGCTTCAAAAGCATCAGCAGAATTCTATTTCAAGTGTGGCGAGTAATAAGAGGCATAAAACTTCCTACTAGTAGTAGAGAATAACCACACATAATAATGTTGATGGCATCGCAACAACCCACAAAGCGATGAGTAGCACTACTCAT
>NW_020189964.1:194-474 GCF_900000015.1 Plasmopara halstedii
TCTGCTCTGACGATTGGAAAATGGTGGCAGACCTCGTAAGCCTTCTAAAGCCTTTCGAGGCTGTCACGGTTCAACTTGGAGGCTCGTATTACTCGACTTTCTCTACGGTTATTCCTCGCCGCTACAAGCTAAAGACTCACCTGATTGAGCAGCGGAACAGTCCAGGGAGCGCACTGCGATGCTGGCCGGCCTTGCCAAGAATAAAAACGAAGTAAGGAAAAAAGGAGTGCACCCTTCAGTCTCTCGGGTAACCGGAGCGATGTACAACATATTTGACGAC
>NW_020189964.1:484-1062 GCF_900000015.1 Plasmopara halstedii
CTATCTTCTCCTTCTCCTTCTTCTGCTTCCTTCTCTTCTTCGTTTCCGGTGCCTTCCTCTTCCCTCCGATGAAGTGACGCCTACTACTACGGTACTAAAATGATCGTCTTCTGCTGCTATCTGTGAGGAGGGAGGTCAAGTTCTTCAGCCTTGTTAGAGTTGTGTTCGTGAGATAATGACCTGTGACTCCCGTCATAATTCCATTTCCCTTAACCACTTTATGTACCTATTACCCAGGCAGCATTGTTAAGAAGAGCGACAAGCGTTATCGATCCTCCTACCACCACTAAATAAGTTGCAACTATCTCACCCTCAAACTATTCGCGCATAGACGACCAAGATTTACTCCAACTCTTACCAAATGGTGGTGCAGCAGCGAGGAGGAAGCAATAATTCAAGCGACAACGGTGGTACGGACAGTGAGAATGTACCAGTAAGGAGACAGGAAGACTTAGGAGGAGCCTCTGTCACTCCTATCATTGATGTACGTCGGGGCGTTCTTTCTTGTTTAGGGGGCGGCGGCCATCCTCCTGCAACCAACCCATCCCGCTCCCGTTCCACCACCGGCTCCTCATCAC
>NW_020189964.1:1072-1172 GCF_900000015.1 Plasmopara halstedii
GCAGGGGAGGGAAAACCCTCTCGTCAGCAAACCTTGGGGGATTGCACTGAACGGATTGCTCCCTACAACGAAAAAGCCAACAGTGTCCACTTGAATAGGT
>NW_020189964.1:1182-1305 GCF_900000015.1 Plasmopara halstedii
CAGGCTTCCAACAGAGGTTCTTCGAATTGTACAGCTATTCAGTTTTGCGCCGACAATCTCCAACTGCTTCGACCAACCTACCTTTATAGGGCACGCCGTCAAAATTTCCATGTTGAACCAGGC
>NW_020189964.1:3547-3675 GCF_900000015.1 Plasmopara halstedii
AATTACTTGGGTTATGACCAACCCGGGTCACAACACTAAGCTAAACCCACTCAGCATTTACTTTCTGTCGTCGAATGGTCTCAATCTCTAGCACTTGACGATATACGATACTTTCTGCAATGTATCGC
>NW_020189964.1:3685-3779 GCF_900000015.1 Plasmopara halstedii
GAGACGTGCGGACAAAGCTGGTGCCATATCCCCATACCTCCGATGAGATACTCAGTACGTTTCGCTCCATCTTAGAAGAAGAAGGCTTGAGCTC
>NW_020189964.1:3789-3887 GCF_900000015.1 Plasmopara halstedii
TGCGGGTGGAGTCGCGCCCATACGCTGCGTAATCCCAGCTGTACGCTTACTCTGCGTACCCGGCTTACCCGCTTGGGGCTCATCCGTACGGAGCCCCT
>NW_020189964.1:3897-4863 GCF_900000015.1 Plasmopara halstedii
GGATGTTCTTCAGAACAACATGATCGGGTGTACGACGTACAGTGCACTCGATTTGGTAGATAGGTATTACCAATTGCTCATGAGAGCGAGTGATATTCCGCTGGCAGCGGTGAGCACTCCGAGCGGTATGCTCTGGGAGTGGCTGGTGATGCCCCAAGAGCTGTCAAACGCACCAACAACATTTAATCGTCTTGTGACGCAGTTGTTCAGGTCCCTCAGGGCGTATGCACAAATATACTTTGACGACCTTTTCGTTCACAGTCGTGCGGAGCACGGGAGGACTAATGAGGAGAACCACATCGTCCATTAAAGAGCGGTGCTCGAGCGCATGGGCACTAACAAGCTGTACGCCAATGTAGACAAGTGCATCTTCGGCGCAGAAGAGATTCCCTTTTTCCGGTACTTCATTGGAAAGCGTGGCCTTCGAGCGGATCTCGCTAAGGTCAAGGCCACTGTAGATTGGCCGGTCCCAAAGAACCATAAGGACTTGCGTAAGTGGCTTGGCCTCGCCAACTACTTGCACAAGTACGCCTAATTTACGCAGAAATGGTGCGGCCATTATCCAATCTCCTTAAAAAGCATGCGGAATGGTGTTGAAACATCGAACATCAGGGGGCTTTTGACGGGATCAAAGCCTGCCTCCTGCATGCACCAATACTGGCACTGCCAGATCCCGATCGTCCTCTCAGCGTCGTCTGTGACGCTTCAGACTTTGCCATCGGCTGTGCACTGCTGCAAGTAGACGCCGAGGGGCGAGATCAAGTGATCGCGTTCGAATCTCGACAGCTCAAAGCTGCAGAGGAGAGCTACCCAGTTCATGACAAGGAGTTTCTTAAGATGAAGTATGCACTTGTCAAGTTCAGGGCCCACCTGATCGGCTCCAAGCCGTTTGTGATCTATACAGATCTTGTGTCACTACGCACTGCGACTCAGTCGCCCCACCTCTCGCAGAGGATAGCTAGATGA
>NW_020189964.1:4873-5361 GCF_900000015.1 Plasmopara halstedii
GAACAACTTCCTTGCTCAATGAGCTCTGTGTCAATGACGCCAAAATTTCCAAGTCTCGCCGGTTCTGACGGCGAGCATGGGCAGATCCCAACTTCATCTCCCGCACTCGGTGCAACGCCGGACAGTGCGTCCGCAGCCCCGAGGGATGTATATCCTAGGCTCGATGAGCACAAATGTCGCACTCCGCGCACGCTTTCAGTGCCGAGTGAACTCGCTGAGGATGTGGTCGACTATGAGTCTGACACCTATTTGCCTGCATGGGATGACGAGGAAGGCGAGCTGCATCTGCAGCGTGATACGAGCCCTGCTCGCGCCTTGCGGACCCCAAATCCGTTCTTTGCCTTCTCGTCAACTGAGGAACGTGGATTAATCACCAATGACCTCGACGGAGAACAGAGGCGGCAGCTGGAAGCTGCCCGCAAGGTGGCTTTGATGCGCGCCCATCCACGGCCGGTCATTGACCCTCGTGTGGAATATGGTTTCCGCCC
>NW_020189964.1:5996-6079 GCF_900000015.1 Plasmopara halstedii
TAGCTTCTGGACTAGGTGACTGTGGTGTTGACAGCTTGAGACCGGACGTACACGGATTGTCGACGCTCTTGGCGTTTTTCTGT
>NW_020189964.1:6089-7963 GCF_900000015.1 Plasmopara halstedii
AAAACGCTGTTCGTGGATCGTGTCTTCCGAAAACACAGACTCTTAGAGTCGATTGTCTCTGATACAAACCCCCGTTTCACGGGAAATTTTGGTCGAATATCTTCAAGGTGCTAGGCACCAAGTTGGATATGTCGACAGCGGGTCATCCGCATACCAATGGCCAAGCCAAAAAGGGTAAATCGCGTCATCGAAGACGTTCTTTGCAGCGTTTCCGCTGAGACGCCGAGGCGCTGGAGCGTCATATTGCCACTCGGATTATACTTCATACTTGCTCAAGTAGTTGTCCAGGTCAAGCCAAATCGCATAACTTCATTACATGCTGAGGTGCTAAATAATCTTAGATGGCCTTGATCTTCGTGGGATCTTCCCGCAGGCAATGCTTCCAAATGAAGCAACTAAAATAGAAATCTCGTCGGCGCTATAGACACACTTGTCAAATTTGGCAAAGAGCTTAATTGAAAGCGCATACACTTGAGCAATGCTCGCAAGTGCTTGATGTACATCTTTCTCTCTCTCCAGCTCGACTATGGAATAACATATCGTAGAAATGGGTTTGTACATTGGCACGATGTGACAGCTGCTGTACGAGATAATTGCTGATGCGCTGTGACATAACCGACTACTTCAAGAGCATCTTGTTTGGAGATCTTCGTGGTGAAAAATATCAATAGCATTTGAGAGTAATTGTCAATCAGGTTAAAAATACTATACAAAATGCGGTATTTTGCTGTATATATTCGTTATAAAAGACGTTTTTGTTGGAATAGTAGCTCATAATTACCATTCACAATTTACCGCCTGCCGCAGGGCCCTGCATGGGTCGGTGGGTCGTGGGTAACCCTCGAATTGGGTCGGCCCACCACTCCAAAACTGCCCGTGGGTAACCCACGACCCAACCCTTGGGTAACTTAAACTTACCCACCGACCCACTAACCCTTCAACTTCTGAAAAAGTCAATTGAATTCAACACCACCACTTGATGATTTTCACGGCACGTTTAATCTACTCGTCAGCGCTGGGACGGCAAATTACCTGCAAGTCAACCTCGCTTGATCAACACTGAAACTTCAAAGAGGGATTGCAGGTTTCGCGGCCTTGCGATGGAGTTTAGGTAATGACTTTGAACAGCACAAATGGTTATTGATCTGTTTATTCGGGTTCGGTGTCGGACTCTTTAATCTCACCAAGGTACTTCGCGAGAAGGTTCGGATTGTCACGAAGAACGACGTTGCCTTCCAAGGAGTCACTGGAAAGCGCGGAGCGCAGCACGGACTTGATGAAGCGCGCGGTGTTAAAGGTGCGCTCGCATTCTGCGCTGCTTGCCGGGATAGCCAGAACAAACGAGGCAAGCTTTTGCGAGCAGTGGGGACTTGCTTGCCCTGGACTTCCAGTAGCCAAGTATGTCAAAGTACACGTAAGTGTCCTTGTCGTCATTGTTCGGAAAGTGACAGCTTTCCAGGATTTCTTTCGTAGACAGCTTCTGTCCCAAATAGTATCGCAGCTCCTTTTCGAGCATGTCTTGCGTAGACTCGCGGGTCGATCTGCCGCACCCTTACCATCTCCCGTGCTTGTCGGTGGCGCAAAAGATATGAAAGTTGGCAGTCGCACACCTTCCATGACCGCCTCATCCAGCCCGGTCTCCGTCTCTTGGTGCAGCAGATTGGGAAATGCCGCAGCCTTTATCCCCATGTGAGCCAGTGTCGCTGCACGTACGCCTTTTTGGTTGGCTGCCACCACCTTGAAAAGCGGATGCAAAAGGTTCGCAACCTCATGAATGAGATCGGGGACAAAGTTGTTCGATATGCTTGCTTTCAACCCAGCAATCACCGCGCGCATATTGTGCTTCATTGCCGCAGGTGCAAACTTAATATCAT
>NW_020189964.1:7973-8073 GCF_900000015.1 Plasmopara halstedii
GCGCTTTTCGAGCCTCTCCCCCACCTAAAACCGAAGACAGATTGCCTCCTCTAAGTGTTAGAGGCACTCTAGGGTGTCGAAAGCCGTTCAAGTAAAACGG
>NW_020189964.1:8083-8159 GCF_900000015.1 Plasmopara halstedii
GTCTAACTGGAGCCGCTCAGCCGCCGCTCCTGGAGGACCCGCTCCACGTGGTAGTGGGTCTCTCCATTACGATCAA
>NW_020189964.1:8169-8673 GCF_900000015.1 Plasmopara halstedii
ACCTCACTGTCCGCTCCTTTGGAGCTCCGATGTTATATGTAACATCCGACGAAGAGCTGCTAACCCCGCAGTCTTCGTCCAGTGGATAACGTCCAACTTCACGCGCATTTCGAAGAACCGCACCCAAGATGCCTTGGACTCTGTCCGACCACGCCATCAATGGCATGCAGCGACTGTTCGCAACGAGAGCAGTGCTCAGTGGTTATCGTTCCACTTCACGTGCATCACGGGGGCCTCACCCTCGATGCTCCGGCCCTTGGCCGACCATGTCACGCATGACATGCAGCGACTACTCCGAAACTTGAGCAGCGTTCAGTCGGTTACGTGCCACTCCACGATCAGTCCGCGATCCACGCTCGGGACGCCTGTCCGATACACCGTTGGTATCTACCAACTCGAACATTCCAATGTCCGGCACGTTGAACGTCTCGGTCCAGTGCTCTCGCCAATAGCGCATTTGTCTCCTAGCAGAGGTGAGTTCATGACTCGCCAAAGCTCCACCGG
>NW_020189964.1:10485-17191 GCF_900000015.1 Plasmopara halstedii
GATCGCGTCTTTCGCTCCAGTAGCGTGAACCGCCGAGCGGAAGTCGTATTCCACACGAGGGTTTGGGACCGAACATGGATTCGAGCGCAGGAGAGCTGCCCTGTGAGCAGCTTCCGATTGCTGCTCCTGTGTCTGGTCGACACGATGGAAATAATACCACTTTCCCTGGAAGCCGAGCGACCGGGGAACTGACATGGGGTCCACAGGGTTTAAGCTGGGCTCACATTGCGCCGTTAGCGCACTTAACTTCCTCGTTTTCCCATGCTGGAAAAGGAGTTTCTGACTCGTTGTCGACTCCCTCCAACTCCTCGACGAGGAAATCCGTCGCCCGGGGCATTCGAGTTGTGTTGCACCCTGCTGCCGTGGGCTTGGGATATGCTTCCCGTGAAGATGTGAATATACTGTCCTCAGATATACCCTGTCCAGGAGAAGAAGGCTTTGTTTGTGGGCGCCCTTGCCGGCTAGGCTGGTTGTTTTGTGTGTCGTAGACAAAATGCTCATAAATCAGAGAAGGTTTAAGGTAATCTTATGAACGTAAACTAGACACGTAAGCCTTGTATGAGGAGGCCGTTAAATGTGAACCGAGGATATTCGCAATTTTAATGGGGGAGAGTGTAACGGGGTGACATGTACCCTTGTAACCCTAGTGGATAGGTTTGTATTATACAGTTGTGTAATAACACAGTGGTGTGGCTACACCGTAATAGGAATTCAGATTGCCGATAGTGATGCATATTACCATATCAATTAGGTTTTGTGATATTAGGTAGTACTATGTAAACCAGGAAAACCTAGGGTTATGATATTAGCGGCTTTGCCGCAACAAAATATAATAGTTACAGTTTTGTTTTGAACAGAAGTGCTCGTTTGCCTTGGCAAGGCTTAAGAACGGAATGCGGTTTACTACATTAGTACTGGTTCTTGGAAAGAACGTAGGTATAGTTAGCCTAGGTTTGCTTCCTTGAAGCAAAGAGCTACGGCAGCACCGCGGCATCGCCCGATCATGCCACTCTTGGCATTTCGAAAAGTGAGCAGTGCTAAGTGTATTATGTGCCACTCAACGTTCAGCCCGCGAATTATGCTCGGAATTCCTATCCGATACACTTTCGGTGTTCGACAACTCACATACTCTGATCGCCAGAACATTGACCAAGCCGGTTCAATCCTCTCGCTAATAGCGTTATGCTTCCTAGCAGAGGTGGGCTTATGGCTAAACAAAGCTCTAACAAGAGACATGCGCGTAGCGCCTAAGATCTTTAATCTCCAATAGACCCATTAGTCTTGGTGTTCCAACCGTGCCATACCAGTCATACCTTGAATCGAAGTCAAAGACTAAACAGCGTTCCACGCTACCAAAGTCAAGAAAGTTAACACCGAGGTCCACAGGGACCCTTGGCACCATGACACATGTCCCCGTATCTAAGCGAACGGTAACGATGTAACTTAACCGCGATTCCAGCGCCTCAGCATACAGCTGACTTTCTTCTATCGTTGAGCCTCGAGCATAATTGCCCAACGCGTCGGTTTCGATCCAGACCTACCATGGCTTCTCGTAGCCCTTCACGGTAGCTTCCACGATCAGCAATACACGTTCCATGTTCAAGAGCACGCAGCTCGTCGGAGCCGAGCACTGCTGACCTCAACCTCTTTGAGACTTAACGGATCTCATTTCTTCCGCAGTAAGGCGTTGTCTTTTTCGACAGACGAGAATACTGGTGAGAATTGGATCTTCGATTCGATGAACTATGACGCACCTAGCGCACGTGACAACCAGTGTGAAGGTGACGGGTGTCTCCATAGGCAAAACACCGTCGGGAGTTCAAACGTTGCCCGGCAGCTGAAAGCTCTGCCTTCTCTTTCTCAGCATAACTGAGATCTATCGGCTCAGGCCCGTTCGACGAGCTACTAGAGTGTGAATTCAAACCAAATCGTGTGAATTTATGTTGCTTTCGGCATTCCATGCCACATTCACTGCTTAATTAAAAGAAGACGGATGCACACGGAAGACTACCATTCTGACCGCGCCAGTGCGGAAGCCCTCCATAAAGACGGTCACTGTGACCGCCTCGGAGAGAGGCCGGCTTCCATACCGGCAATGAGAGTACGCAACTGTTGGACAAAGTTCACCAATTTCTTCTTGCCCTGTCGAGCAGCAAGGAACCACGATCGCACTCGATATACCAATTTAAGTGGCGAGATTACACGTAACAGCTGGAGCTTCAGCTCCATTCAGGAGACAAACGCCGCTTCAACCGGACTTCTACGCGCTGTTGCTCGGTCTGGAGTATGGCGGACGCGATAGCCATCTTGGCCTCTCTAACCCAGAGCAAGATATTCTATCCATACTTGACCTCGAAAGTCTTAACGATTGGGCTGGGGGAGTAATCTGTCGCTGACGGTGTGTCAAAGACGCAGTCGACGCCGGCATCTTCTGCTGTAAATGCTTTAGCTGAGCGTTTTCATAGCTCAAAAATACTTCTAGGCACGCGCTTATCGCTTCAGTTCCTTTGGAAGCGAGGTGTTGCATGCCCTCAGGGCCAAGTAGAGACATCAGCTGATTAAGCCCGTCCTGTATGCCTGAGGCAAATAAGAGAACTGCTCCATCCTCACAGAAAGTCAGTCCCAAAGATTCAGTCCAAGTGCAGCGGGGCTGCCGATGTTCTTTCGCTTAGATGAAGCTTGGTCAAGGTCGGTGAACTTTGTTTTATACTTTATACCAGTATAAATATAGCGGAGGGCAATCCACGTTCTTAATGAGTAAGTACAACCTTAATCCAAGACTAATTAACGCTTCTGTTTAAAACGCAAATCGTATTTGTTTTCTTGCGGCAAAGCCGCCAGGATCTAATTCTATAGGTTACCAAATCAAAAAGTAAAACTCAATGAATGGATATATCAGCCATATACTGACTTCCTGTTTGAGTGTAGCTACACCATCGGGTGGTCACACAATAGTGTATTCACACCATCATGTGTTTGCCACACAATAGTGTGATTACATCATCTTGTGTGACACACAACCTTCCTACTAGAGCACGTTAAACCTGTTACAGGGAGCCTCGACCTTACATTAAAAGCAGGACGTTGACATTCACGATCTCTATATGTCGCATTGAGACTAATGTACGTACCTTTTTACCAGAAGTCGCTACATCAGCCCGACACTTGAATATGCTTTTATGGCCTGTTCGCTATGTTCAAGAACAATTTATTTCGGCTAACCCATTTCCTGCACTGAAAGTATCATTGTTCACTCTCGCGCCAAGTTCAGAGTACATCGGCGTGGCTATAATACATTTGCGATCTATCTAGGTACTGCGCCGTTGAGCACAGCAACGTTGTTATCGCTTTGCCCTCATTCTTTTCAATTATATCTTAGGCACAAATTATACAACCAGACCGGCTAAATGTTGTGATGATTTTGATTTGGTGTTGCCCTAAATGCATGTCACGATGGTGACGTCACGCATTGATGACGCGATACGTACACATACGTAACATGTATTGCTGCAATGTTGAAAGCTTTACGTAAAGTATTTGAGCTAAGATACCTCGCTATCAAAGTGGTCGGTTGCACATGCACTGCTATTCCATTTCTGCATGATAGTGCTACATTTAACGTGTAGAGGGACCTCGTAGGGAGGGAAACAAGTATTGAATCGTGTATGAGGCGCATCGTATCCCTTTGCTAAAATTCCTCTTAAGAAATCAGACATACATGTCAATTCGCAGTATATACTGAGAGATTGACATGTTTCACTGATACGAACGTTCTCAACTTTTTGGAGACATTCGTTCATTGCCTTCTTACGATAGCCATCCGTTGTATTCAGCAACACAATTGATTTCATAAACACTAGATGTAGATCGATATGCTGATCGAACACGTGGAACGTATCGTCTGTTTTATTCGTTACAACAAAGATAAGGACAACTCTGTCCCATTTTATAGTTTTCTCATTACATCGCGAAGCCAATACGTGCTACCGATTGCTGACCAAAGGCTCAAAGCCTACTATTCTCAAACGAAAGGTTTGGTTTATGTGAAGTTAGAGCTAGACTTTCTCATAATGCTGAACTCTTCTATTGAAATTACCCGCTAGTTACTTCACTCGACAACGTGGCAAAACGTCGCTGTCGCAACTACAGCTGTCAACATATCTGCTGTATTACATCAATATAAAAAAAAAATCTTCGAAAGAGTTGAATTATTAGCCATGAACGTCGAAACAAGACAGCTTTGCTAGCCAGGTGGTGTTTCCATAGCTTCACTTGACTGAGTCCTATTGCAATCCATGAACATGTAGAAATTTGGAAATCAAGCTGAGAAAACTAGTTGGAATTTTTGGTCGTGACATGCGTCTTTGAATCGGATTTTTGCACTCCTCAAGTCATTGAAATTTCTCATTTAATAGTGTAGAAAACGATTATTTCAATAATTTTGTCATTTTGGGACACAAACTTGAAGCAAAAGGTAGCATTCAAAAGAAAAAAACATATATTTTTATCTCCAAAAGTACCAGGTTGTGTAGCAAATTTTGCAGACACCTACTTTCACCGCTAGATTCCGCTGAGAACTCCGATCTGTAGCACGGTGGCCGTCCCCGTCCAGTGCCCGCGCCAATAGCGCTTCTGCTTCCTAGCGGGGGTGGGTTGATGACCGCTAGGAGCCGCTCCGACAAAACACGATAATCCTCAATGTGAGGCAGTCGGTGCACACAGAGTGCACACAGAGTGCTCCAGGCGCCCGAGGCCTTTCGCACAGCGGTAGGTGATCTCAGAAAAATGCTCGGCAGAGTGCCGATGACGATATATATTGTCCTTACACACTCGAAGAGAAGCGCAAGTCACCGAACGGCGATCGACCAACTCGTCATCGCCTGCCACCGACTCTTCTCGATGAGATTGGTGGCGTCCGCTGCCACGTGGAACGCCTCGTGGATCGATGTCGTCGACAGTGCCTTACCCAGTATCTAGTGAGGTGGCGGGGATACCCAAACCCCGAGAACTTTGATAGGTAGAGATTCCACTTCAGCGAGACTGCCCAGACGTCGTAGACACTTATGACTAGAAGGACCATGACGCTTCGCGTCGTTGTGCGTCTCACGCTTCTCGATAGGAGCCTGGGAAGCTGGAGTGCCATGAGCTGAGTTTAAGCTATGTCCTGAGCTGCTGTGGTCTTAGACTGACCCATGTAACAAACCACAGAGCTTGCGGGGGGCGGTGGATGATTCAATGTGTCACAGAGCGACAATACACAGGAAATTGGCTTGCGCCTTCAGTCTGGCAGACATAAATCGGAGATGGCGTTCCACGTGCATGTCTACTTTCATGTGGCTTCGCTGTAAGGTAGACAGCGAGAAAGTCTCAGGTACTGCTGCACCCATTGCTCAAAAAGCTCATCATCATCTGTAGCGGTTTTGTCCGGGGCAAGCACAACAGGGATGGTCCGCATTGCGGGTACAGGAGCGCCTCCTTTTGAGCTCGAAGTCGATGGCGGTACCGATCCATGGAGGTTATTTGTGGTACCAAATAGCGAATTTGGGACGCTTTCTGCTGATCAAGCTCACCTGTGTAGTTGCCGGGGGCTCGACTACGTATACGCCTTACGATCAAGTGATCGCGTCTTTTGCTTCAGTAGCGGGATTCGCCAAGCGGAAGCCGTACTCCAGACAAGGGACCGAACGTGGATGCGAGCGCATGAGAGACGCCCTGTGGGCAGTCTCCAATTGCTGCTCTTGTGCCTCGTCGCGACTACGAGTCAGGTTCTCCTTTTCCAGCATGGGATGACGAGGAGGGTGAGATGCGCCAACGGTGCGTCGTGAGCCGAGCTTTGGCCTTGCAGAGACCGTGTCCGTCCCCCGACGTCTCGACCTCCGGGGGATATGGAATTGTTACCTTCTCTACGAGGAAATCTGTCTCTTGGGACGGGTGCTGTGTGTGGCGCTCGGTTGTCTAGGGCTTGGTATTGTCGGCTTGACGCTTTCAGTCGACCGTTATCAGTGTCATGAACGATTTATTTATACTTTCTTTTCAAACTCAAAAATGCAACAGTAAAGAGAGCGAAGGATACGTGTTTCGATTAGAAGATGTATAAACAAATATTGAGGAGTAAAGTGCTGGGGAGCTAACAAGTGTAACACGCATTCGAAGACAAGAGGATGATAACAGCTAGCAAATCGCTTTTGTTTGCGAAGCCACGGACGTACTGTCCGGGTATGCAACCCGTGCGGAAGAAGGGGTACCCTCGGAGCCGCTACCCCCAGGAGTAGTTATTACCTTAACTAAGGCTAATAGACTCTTCGGTTTAAATTCAGAATTAATTATTATTTATATTTATGTGCGGCAAAGCCGCCTGATTTTAAATATTTAAACTTTACTAAAATAGATCGAAAGCTGTACAATTGACAATTTTTCCTAATGCTGATAGAAATACCAGGCGGTGTAGCAAAGCTTGCAGTCACCGAAGCGAACAAGCAATTGACTACTATCACCAACTTTTATAAATAAGTAACACTGAGATCATGGCAATTTACTGATGCATCTACGAAAAAGTATTTTCATCAACTACATTCTTGTTGGGATGACACCACTGAATGCATGTTGAACAGGCGAATGACGTCATACTTATTACAAGTACGTCACCTAAAGTAATTACGGACTAAGTGATTACGGACACAATTAGAGTCGCTGATTGGCTAGAGTA
>NW_020189964.1:17485-25375 GCF_900000015.1 Plasmopara halstedii
CACATTATCAGTAATACAGATGAAGTATAATTTTATATGGTTACAAGTAAATTTCAAATCTTAGATGTTCGAAAAAAAGAAAACTTTCAGAACAGTGCGTGATCCTGGTCATCATGAAGTTTTGATACTGTACGGCATGGTACCAGGCAATCAAAATGAGTCGTTCCTGCAATTCAATGACGACAGTATGATACTGCGCTGAGAGTAACCTACGAGGCTTTTGTTAATTAATCGTCACGAAAGTCTAAAGCTCAGAATTTCTCTTAGGTCTCGATATTTCAAGTACAAATGCAGCAATGAAAATTCACGCCAATTTATTGATACAAGTAAGCGCTACCGCAGATGAACGCAGACGAAAGAGTCTAAACGACGCAGACAGTGCGCCTGCCACTCGAGTCTGAGCATGACTTGTTTTAGTCAGGTCTCCGCGCGAGTTTGGGAAACCGCGAGCTAGTCGACTTCAGACGCGCAGCTCACGAGCAATCAAAAGACTTTGTAGACGACGGTGACAACAACAATGATCCATTTGCCACTCTAAATGCTGGTGTCAACGACGGTGCAGGAGCGTGACGACGACGCAGCAGTACTCCACTGCCAAAGTTGCCGCAATTGTGCGCGGGGATCCACTCAACTGGTTGGCCCGTGAGACACTGGATCCAGTGAATCTTGCCACGGTTGACATCAAGCGCCGCGAATTAAAGGCTCTATGAAGCGCATGATGTTATTTTGTTGTGATCAGCCTCTCCTTTTGCATACCGCCCAGTCAGGCTCTCGCAACTTGCAAGATCCGTGGGATTAAGAAGGATACGGTGCGTTTTAACGTCGGTTGGTTCTGCAACTTGGAAGGTACCGAGACGATGGACCCCGTCGTCACCTTCCGCAGAGAAAACACATCGCAGTTTTTGCGGAATACACAGAGAGCGCCTTAGCATCCAGTTCTACGCGAAGATGACGTCATGGATGATGGGCGTTGTCTTCTTGAAATGGCCCCACCGTTTCAATTTTACGAAACACAGCCGGAAGGTGATGTTAATGCGTTGTCCAACGATATTATCGAGCTTGTCAGCGTCCGGTGTACCCAACACGACAACTTCTCGCAGCCACTCAACACAGGTATCATCAAGAGATATCATTGAAAGTGCCGAACGAGAAATGTACTCTCACACCACCCTTAGTTTGTGATTTGCACAAAATGCGTCTTTGAGACGAACACGTAACTTCGTGCAACGGTGGAGCGCCTTGCGCCGTTGGATACGGAAACTGTTGCACTCCATGCTCAGAGCCAGTTGCTGGTTCAGCTTCTGGGCAACCGGGCGTCTTTGGGCGTCGATCTGGCGCCAACGCTTCCGCGTTCATATGCGCCGGATTCCGGTACGGCTAATTCAAACCCAAATAAAATGCCGAGTGAGTGCGCTTCTTTCTGGAAAGGTTCAGCGTATAGCAAGGCCTCGCTTGGCCACGAGCTTAAAAGTCTAATAAGCTGTGGATGGAGCCAATTCTTAACGACAGCAGAGACTGCATGTGTAGGAACGTTTTAGGTATTTAATAAAACCAGGTCATGGACCTTAAATTCTCAGAATTTCATCTGCTTCTTCCAGCTGCATATTCTTTCTGCATGTCTTAGCTTTCAGTCATCGCATCACAATCGTGTCGTAAGCCACCTACTTTAGAAGACAGAAAAAAATCGACTTTTTACGGACAGTGAGAGTGCTGATATCAGGTAGCCGTTCGGCTATCCCTCCTCATCAAGCTTTGATCTATGAAATGGCGGCGTCAGCGAGATGTGAGGATTAACGAGCCCGTTCAAGTAGAATAGCGTGTAGCCGGTAGATGAATGTGCAGCATTGCTCAAAGCAGACTCTACGACTGGCAGCATGGCGCCCCAGCTTCTCGACATTTCGGCGTAGACGCTGCGAATAAAGTATTCAACGACGCAATTTACGCGCTAATTTGACCATCGGTCGGCGGAAGGTCCGCTGTTGACATAGTCTACTAGGTGTCTAGCACCCTGAAAATTGTAGACCAAACTTTCCTGGTGAAGCGTGGGTCTCAGCCAGCGACAATTTACTCCGGGAGTCCATGCTGTCGAAAGACCCGATCGGCAAACAGAGTCGATGTACCCAACCGTCGACGGTGTCCGGCACTACCGCAAGATGAGCCATCTTACTCAAATTAACCCACAAAGACCACCACATCCGTGTTATCCGCCGATATATGGTATAGATCTATCGTTGCTGATTCGTGGGCTCAAATTCAAATGCAGACGTAAATCGCGCGAGAGCCTTGCAGACTATGTTGCAGAGCAGAACTTGAATTTCGACGCACTGAAGGTTGACCCCACGTAATGCTCAGCTTTGAAGTCACGTTTCAAATGACGGTTTCAACAGGTCCATGATGAGCTTGTTCGACTCCAGACAAACGTGAAGTCTCGTGAGGTTTGCACGAACACCTGTTGCGCTCTGTTGAAAAATGAGGCTTTGTTCTTGAGGTATCCCGTGGTGAAGATCATTTTCCTTTCCAAGAAGAAGCAATCTTTTGATATCTTTCGACGCTCATACGCATAAAATAATCTACAGGGTGAAATATTGGATGCTTTTTGTAAACAAGTGAAGAAACACCGGCTTGATCATCAGTCAGAGTTATAGTGGTGTGAACAGAGACACTCGGGTTATACGGTGCTAGCCAACCCGCGTATATCGTAGGATGTAGTGTTGGGACGGCTAGAGATTAAGCATTACCGCTGAACACCTTTGACGGTCCAATAAATATTGGTAAAAGCTTTTGCTTCCCAAATTGAACACTGCATGTTAACGCAGATTTGTGGTGCTGAGTATTTTAAGATCATTGCCTTTGTATACTTAAATGCTCTTGCCTGATTATTAAATTTGACGAATCTGAGCTTTTGCAATTGCATATCGGACAAATCTTACAACTTTTTGTCGTTTTAAAATAAAGTCATACGACTAGTCAGGCTGTATAGAGGTTTTGTTGAATCAGAATTCGCTTTTAATTCTGTGACAACATTGAGGTTATACTGTGGCTCCGTAGCCATAGTTTCCTTCATTTAGGGTTGAGACCGTCCATTATAAAAGTAGGACCTCTAGCTCGAAAACTGATGTTCGTTTAAAATAGCGAGCGGCCTGTCGAGACATGCATGGAGTTAATCAACTCAGATTCTGTGGGAAGGAGAAATCCACACCACTCATTTAATGACGTAGTGTAGCTACGCAATACGACATCAGGACTCAACTCATAGATTATATGCAATCATCTATTTGCAGGGTGAACTGCGATTGACATGAACTACTGATGCCCGATAATCCAAACGTGCACGCGACAACTTTGACGTGAAACGGGTGTTACGGTCAGATATAATTATTATAGGAAGATCATGCAGACGAAAAACGAAGTCTACAATACTCTTTATTATTTTCTTTAAAGAAATCTCGTCCGAAATAGGCGCATCGTTCATTTACACAAGGATGACATTGTCACGCGTAAGTTTAAGGATGATTTCAAGCTCATAGCTTATTTCGCTGACACTGTCAACGACCGACTGTGGCTGAATGGAACCTCATGGCTTCACTATCTGGCAAATATCCCAAGTCAGCTTATATATGTGGGACCAATAAGTAACCCGGGAGAGCTTGAGGAACGTTTTCTCACGTCTAGGATGGCCACCCGAAGGAGACATGACGATGATGCAAACCTTTGTAAAATAGAACAATACCCATTGCTGTATCCTTGTGCTCAATCCCATAATACAACAATTCATTGTGTACCCTAAAATGATGAGCTCGCGATCTTATGCTAGATCGAAGAATACGCGGTACTTTGTCGGAAGAGATCTTGAAGTACCACAATGAGTCCTAAAATGTCCCATCAGATACGTATCCTTCAGCAATCATTTTTGTGCTCTGTAGTGATAGCTTGTACGCTAATCGTTTGAAATTCTTCGCATTGTCGCCATGACTCGTGCATGTCTTTGATCTTGGACTTTGGATCATAGTCCGAATGTCTTGACAACGTATCTGCTAGAAAATTCATTTTGCCTGTTTTGTAGTGTACAACAAAGATGTTATTCGCAAAGATGGAGAACCACCGATTCATTCTCTGCGATAAATAAATAGGTCTTACTGCCGTTGCAGCCAGGTATGATCTGAATAGATCACCAAGTGCTAAATTTCAAGCAAGTACACACGGAACTTGACTAAAGTATACTTCATCGCTAGAAGCTCTACGTCATGCACTGATTAACTCCGTTCCGCAGGCCGTGATTGTCGCAACTGATACGAAACAACTCGCTCACAACCGTCATCATCGTTTTGCATCAACGCACAAGCGGTGGCATAAACATTTGCATCGCAGACCGCAAGAAAAGGCTTATCGTGGTTTGCAATTGCAAGGAAAGAAGCTGCTTCCAAGCTCTGATCCACTTCGGCATATACCGCCTGGTGATTGTTAGACTATTCTCATTCAGCGTTTTCTTCATCAGAGCCGTAAGGGGTTGTACCAACGCTGCATATTTGCGCGCGTATATGTGAAAAGAGTAAGTCAAGCCCCGTTATAATCTCACCTTTTTCACATTATAATTTATATCTAAAATATCTTTAATTTTATACGTTTGGCACTCGCCAATCATTGACAGAATTGACTTTCTATATTTTTACACGAGGTCCATTTTGCTGAGAAAGCAACAGAGCATTAGGAGCTAAGGAGCTAAGGAGCGATGAAATTGCATCTTTTAGGTTACCGTTAGGTTCATTCTCTCGCATGACTAGGAATACTTGGCAAAACCGCTTAATATGAACATCGACATCAGACTTCTCACGCGTTGTCTTACTATGCACGAATATATCTTTTAAGTAATCGGGTGCAAACTCTTTCAACTAACGAAAAAGACTTGAGATCATTTTGTTGAATGTCGCGGTAGTATTTTCAAACCCTGCGGTATCGCTAACCATTCCTACAGCATACCACTCGTGGAACTGACTGCAATCAGTGGCGTATTATTTTTGCGCGTTCATGTCTGATAGCATCAATCTTTCAATCAATCGCACCAGACACACAATTGTCAACCACTGCATCAATATTAATATCACTGCGTGGTAACTGAAGTCTAAGCAGGTATGGTCGCATCGCTCAATTTGATAGAAAAATGAACTCTGCGCCAACCATTAGTTGTAATTTCTACACAAAGGTTGGGTTACAGTGCGGGGGCTTGCTCTCACACACATACCCAGCCTTCTGTTGCTGCGCGAAAAGATCGTCAATTGCAATGACTTGTTTTTTGGCAACGGCCATACAATACCTCATACCAGGAAGTTTGTCAGTCTGATGGTGAATACTTCTGTCAGATAACAGTACGTCCAGCACCTTGCCTAGGAAAATATCAGCATAATCGTTGACAAATTTCTACACGGGACTTTCCCCTACAGCGTTTCATGACTGCTCGTCCGATCTTTTGCCGTGTCTTCTCAATAATTATTTTCGCAGTACATCGTCCAGAGATTCTTCGACGATCGTACATATTTGCAAACTTCCGCCATCCACCAGACTTTGCCTAGCCGTCTTCTCGCTCATCAACGCCAGAAGCCACAATTTTCTACTTCGAAGCTTTCTAATTTTCACGTGACGAATTTCATCGACATCACCTTCTTCGTGAAAGTCCTTAACATTCACAAACTCGCTCGATGTGTCTTACACTTGATCACTTTCTTTATCAATACGGCCTGTATCTACCTCAGGGGCACGCTAAATGCTTACCAGAAAGCTTTTCATGGTGACCTTTTTCGTATCTTTAGATGGGGCTTTGCGTCTAATTCCACTATTCTTCATCCTGCCATCACCCATGACTTATATCGATGGCAAAGAAGACAGCTTTTCGAACCGCAGCTAATAGCAGATATAATCTGCCCCTCAGCGATAAAGTCTAGCAACAGCAGCTGATTTCTTATCACCAGACGTACATTCTGGAGACCGAGACTTACTGTTGCTTCTGCTTTCCTAGTCATACTCAAGGGCTTAAGCAGTCTCGCTGCTTATTCTTTCGGTCACTTTCATGTCCCGTACCAAAGCAGTTTATCTTCAGTTGCGCGCCGAACGTGCTCGACCGACTGCATGAATCACGAAAGCCCCGATATGAGAGAAGTTCTTGCCACTTGACGTTTCCAATTTCCAGCCTATTCATGGCTATGGATATTTCAGCCAATCCCAGACGCTGATGGTGACAGCAAACAGCCCAATACGCGAGTCGTACCTCTCTCATTGGGTTGTCCTCGTGGGATTAGCTTTCCGTACTACCATTTTTTTCAACGAGATAAATATGAACTCGGTAATTTCCAAGAATTCATTCTGCGCTATCTGGGCAGGTTGGATTCGCTTGCTATTTCTTGCGAGCGGTTCGGCGCTGACGCTCGACATCCCTCAGCTCAGAGAGAAGGACACACCGGGCAAATATATTGGGACTGCCATAGATATAAAATCCGCAAACGCCACTCTGCAACAGCAAAGAGATTGTACTGCTCTTGCATACATTGGCTGAATTCCATTGGCCCTGGCGCGCTCATAGCACGCTCACCTCTTACATTCGAGCTGACTCGTGCGGCGCAAAGGTCTCAAATCGCGCTCAATACCATAATCAATACGTTATCGATAGGAGTTGAATGGGCATAAAGGGGCGATTTGCGCCCGTGCGAAGCCATTACATAAAAAGAGGGTCGATTAGGCTCTCGAAAATGCGTCTACCGCGATCCCGGCTAAAAAATTGATTTTCGGATATTGCTCGCAGAATCTCGACCCTTGACGGACGGACAAAAAATTTGCACAAACCCGGGGGATAACAACGACGAAGACCGCCAGTTCGCGGCCACTATTAAAGCGACATGAAGGAAGCACAACGCAGAAGCTGACACCACCTCATATCAAAGTAAGCGGAAAGGCCACCACCAGCAGACAGGTAGCAAAAGAGCATTTGCTGGAGACGTGGAGGGACGACAGTCGACGAGGGATCGGTCGCTGGTGATAGAAAAAACGCTATCGCTGTGATAGAGCAAGCGATCAAACGATTTCAGATTCCACAAGATTTAGAGAAGGACCATAGGATGGCAACCGTACCGAAGAGGACTCCTGATAGGAGCTTATCTTGGGACCTTGGAGTGAGAATCTGATGCGAACGCTGGCAAGTTGTATTGCCTGGCAAGCGAGCAATTCCGACATGTAAAGCAATGCCTTTCGGTCAATGGTAGTTCATCAACCAATGCTATGAAGCACTTAGAAGCGACACACGGACGTTCTTCAATCAAGACGGAAACGACGGAGGGAAACAAGCGACGTAAGGTAGAGGTGGTCAATGCTACGAAGGCCTCCGCTCTTTTTAAGAATGACCCGAAACGCTTCTACGAAATGCTATGGACTCATCTGGTTATACCGAAGCTGCTACCTTTGGGTTTCTGCGAGAACGACAAGGTTCAGCATTTTGTTAAATGCAGTGGGTCACCTATTGGCAAACATCTACCCACGCGCAAGAGACTTCACCATTTGATTTTTAAAGTATATCACGCTACGAAAGAGGGCTTCAGAACCGATCTAAGGAAGATCAAAGCTAGCTGCCCTTTACCAATATTTCATCTGAACGTGGATCTCTGGACCTCGAAGACCTCTAAAGACAAATATGTCGGGATTCGAATCATCTTCGTGGATGCTCAATGGCGTATGGATATATCCATTCTCGCCATAAAGCGCTTTTGTCCAGGCTCGGCGAAATACAAGAGCTTCCGGTTATCAGAGGTCCTTCATTCATGGGTCATAGATGTTCTTGCAGAGTTTGGCTTTTTGCCCTCGGATATTGCTGGGTCTACATCTGACGGAGGGGGTGATATAAGGCGCTTG
>NW_020189964.1:25385-40542 GCF_900000015.1 Plasmopara halstedii
CATCGCAGACCTGCGTGCCAAGTTTTTCCACGGAAATTCAGCAGACAGCAACGAAACTCATCAAAAACGCAAGAGAGCAACAAAGGTGGAACGTGCAAGGCAGAAGGCGCTTGATCGGCAATTCGTAAACAACACGAAACTGCGCGCCGAAAGACTCGCACGATTGGCGGTGCTACAGATCCAGCATCCGCAGCTTGCTGATGTCCCGGATGGTGTTGCGATGGTGGATGAGCCATTGATAAAGAACGAGGTAGAGAATGAAGATAAAAGTGCTAGACAGCTGCACTATCACCGGGCTTGTTACACATGCAAAATTAAATTTCGAGCGCTGCATCACTTTTACGACCGATTGTGTCCGTCCTGTGCTGAGCTTAACTTCAAAAAGCGTACGCAAACGGCCGACTTACGAGGGCATATTGCGATCGTCACCGGTGCAAGAGTAAAGATTGGATACGAGATTACACTTAAGTTGCTGCGGAGTGGAGCAGTTGTGGTCGCCACAACGCGATTCCCGAAGGATGCCGCGTTTCGATTCGCCAAGGAAAAGGACTTTGAAGTTTGGAAAGGTCGATTGCACATTTATGGCATGGATTTCCGCGATTTAGGAGTAATTGACAAGTTTATGAACCACATTGATTCGACTTACCATCGTCTTGATATCTTGATCAACAACGCAACCCAAACAATACGACGACCCGTGCACTATTACAAGCACTTACTTAAATGTGAGGTCGCACCGGTCCCGGAAAGTATGCCGGAAGTTAATGAACTTCTTTGTGGAAATGCTAAGCTTCTTGATAATGCTTGCACTGGCGAGAGTGTCGAGAAAAATAGCAGCAAAAATGCTAACGAGAATATCTCATTGTTTGTCGACGCCACACCTGCATCTGTGCAGTTATCACAGATACCTCTCATCGCTGAAGACGAACATTCCTCAGAGACGGAAGCCTTGTTTCCTATCGGTCAAGTCGATAACAACCAGCAACAAGTAGACTTGCGCACCTCCAACTCGTGGACTCAGAAAATCAACCAGATTGAGACTATGGGTCTTCTCAAATGTATTAAATTCTGGTGGCTCGCGCTACTAACGGCTTATGTATTTGTTCGTGAAATGTATGCAGAGCTTGTAGAAGTGTTTGCAATTAACACGATGGCGCCATTTCTTCTCAACAAACGTGCAATCCCTCTGCTTGAAGCTGTATGTGGTAAACTTGATATTGTATAACATATACTGATTTCTTTTTTGTGCCCAGAGCTCAAATACACGCCGATTCATCATTAATGTAAGCGCAATGGAGGGCAAATTTTATCGAAGCAAGACGCCAAACCACCCACACACAAACATGGCAAAGGCCGCGGCAAACATGATGACGAGAACATGTGGCGCAGATCTTGCTCTGAAAGGCATCTTTATGAACAGCGTGGATACGGTAACAATGTATTTCTCAATTGTATCGTAATCAACTTGCTAACAAATCTGTTGTTTTGTGTGCAGGGTTGGATCAACGACGAAAACCCGCGTGACGCGGCTGTTCGCATTGCTAGTTCTCACAACTTTCAAACGCCATTAGATGAAATTGATGCGGCTGCTCGTGTTCTCGATCCCATTTTTTGTCTGCATGAAGAAGGCAATACGGTCGAGCCAATTTATGGAAAATTCTTAAAGGATTACACGATTTCAGAATGGTGAGTTACTGTGCTAAAAAGAAGATCACGTTCGACGATAATTTGTGTTAGTTTGCTACACAACAAATAGAATCCTGAAAAAGTCTGAATCATTCTTAGTTCTAGAACTGCTGCTGTGAACAATCACAATAATGGTCACCACCGTGGCTGCCATCCTAGCTGTCGTGATAGACAGCGTCACTGCGGCGATTGTAAATAGACAAGCGACAGGGTTGCTATGCATCTTCCGCGGGATAAACTCTGATTCGTAGATTGACTCCTAAAATTCATATCACAAAATTGTCATTAGGATGCAGAATCGCGATTTTTTCAGATTCTAAACTGAGAAAACGAGATCAGAATAAAACTGATTTTTATGTTAGACATCAAAGATTTTTCGGCATGCAAGTTTGATCGCTGTTATAAATTTTAAAGTTTGCTGACCACAATGAGCCCAAAATACAAAATAATGTATAGGCTAACGTTAGGTCATCTCTGAAGAGAAAAGACTTACAGCTCAGTGAGCGCGACGTACTGGTAGCCAAATTTGTACAAAAAGGATAATGTAGACGGCCTGAGCAAATGGCTCACCTCTCTGCGGTCAATGACACCTTCATTGATGGAGAGTCAGACTAGGTTTTTCTAGACAAAGCTGTTTCGAGATCTGTACTTCGGCGAATTTGTTTAAGCTGCTTGGTATAGGGTTGGATATATCTAAAGTGGACCATTACATCGGACATAATGTTTTAAATGAGTTGTGGCGAACATGGTCCAAAAAATATTGTTGAAGCGACTGCATCGCTAAAGTGAATGATCCTACCCATTAAGGTTGCGGTAAGTAACATCGCCTACGCCTCAACATGCGTGTTACGATCGTTATAAATTCTTTGGATAGCACGTATGCACCATGTGGAGTAATTACAGCCTTGAATGTGGAAAAGTGGTCTATACTGATTGATTTGCTGATACTAAATTCGGTCACACTTCGTAGCAAATCTACAAATTCATAACGAATAAATGATGCATCAAGCGCCAAAAATGCGACGGTTTGACCAAAAGCCCGGATAAAAGGAAGCTTAGTGTCGATGATAAAGACTGATAAAACGCACAAATAATCTGTCGTGGGTCAGAGCGGGTCGTCATATGCTCTACGCCACTGATTAAAGCACGGTGTGCGCAGCGCGTAGATTAGATTGAATGTGGTGGGCGTTCAATTTCAAACGGTTAAGCTACAATTGACAAGCATCGGCAAGGTCATGAAGCTAGAAGGGAAGCGGGGGTAATGAGTTGGTTGGTCACCGTGATTATTCTTTTCGAAGAACATATTGCACTCCTTACCAAATGCGGCTTGAATGACGTCGGCCTCAGAATGCTGGCTTTCTTGTCGGCTCGACAAGCCAAATGTTAAGGTTAGCTCGCACGCCAAAGTGGGTTGCTGAGTTTTGACACGAGACTTTTGACTTGGGTCCCCACGGGTTCATGTCGTGGTAGGGAAGGATGTAGCAAAATGCGCACCTTGTTGTGGTGTAGATGTTGTTAACAATACACTGTTGTCATTTGGACTCTGAACAAAGCTCAGTAGTACCGCGGCCACGTATCATTGTGTTGTATAACCGCATATAATATCCAGAGGTTTGCTAGACATGTGGGCGGCTAGCCTAAGTAATGCTCATATTAGGCTTATTGACTGAAATGCAAAATCTAATTAAGATGTGTTATGGGTGATGAATATATTGTATGAAACTTTCCATGGGTTCCATGTACCCCCACAGCATCCCTCAAAAGTTCTTCTACTGCACCCCTCATGAAAGGGCAAAAAAGTTTGACTGTTCGATCGATTGGTTGGCTAATATGATCCAAAACTATACGATGTTGTAGCAAGAATACACGAATCTGTCGAACGCCGATTTCTTTGGCTTGGTGTCAGTCAATATAATCATACAAAATTCGTACCGGTTATAATTCTTGAAATATCAAGGTCTCCTCAATATTTTAACGAACGATGAGAAAGCCCGTTTCATGCAGTGCAGGCATTCTGCCATCGAAAACTATGCATCGATCGCTTGTTACACTGTTCCTCGTCAAGAGACGATCTGAAATTGTGTCCTTTGCTGATTTGTATGATGTGTCGACTCTACTATTTGGTCCTGTGATTTTGCGGCAACAGTCGCGAATGAGACTTTTATTATTGTCGTTGAATTACTCGGATTACGCTGGAGAGACAGCAGGCAGTGGTCAAGTCATTTCTTCGAAAGCTATTCCAATTGGCCTCTTTCATAGAGAAGTACATAAATCACCTGTCCATACGCAAGAAAGTCAGTTACGACGAGTTGGTAAAGCAAGTATATGTTTGCTAAAATTCTTATCGACTGCGTTAATGCAAAATAGAATTTAAAAGACTTAAGGATATATCCTAACATGGCTTGTGAGGGGGCTGAGTTATGTTGAAGTGTTATGGTACGAGCATAATAATGCTACCTGTGTTGCGCAACACCATGTTTGCCAAACGAGAAGATCTCGCGGGGTAGATTGGATATTATTTAAATACCAGGATGGCTGCTAAAGCACACTTTAACACTAAAACATTGTCTACACTGATAAAAATTACTGAGCGCGGCGAGTTGCAATGTTTCGCTCCATATTCAACAAGAGCGACCGACCAGACCGGTATTGCACCTCACAGTATACTCGGAAAGGAAGGATATCGTGCTACTTTCTGAAAAACGATGCGGCAATGATGTTGCTGTGCATACTGCCGCATGATTCGGTCACAAATGATCAAGAGCCAAGCGTGTGTATCCGGAATTTGGCATGAACGTATATTAGAGCGCTTTAACGCACTTCACCGCTAGAAACGGGTCAGAGTGCGCGACGCGCGCTGATGTAGTGCGGAGCAAAGGAAGTTTCTGAGTCATAGAAATACCTATAACCTACATTTGCTCAATGGTCAGGTTGATAATTTGAGATAAAATAGCTCAAAGTTTTATGTTTTGCATAATTGCATTCTGTAATAGTTATAGATGATGCGTGGTTGCGCACAGCAGCAGCGTTACTACATCACTCACAAGTTTTATAAGGAAGTCTCCTTCGTCTCGGGTTTAAGATTGCAGAAAAATGCCGGCTATTGACTATAAGCTTCGACCGGAACTTGACAAGAGTACTTTGCATCAATTAGCCCTCTCTCTCATAAACTTAATAGCTTTTGCTCTAAGCTAGCAAATCCCAACACTATGACGTATTTTTCCTCGTATGTATTCTTTTGAAGTAAAGAGCAGTCTATGGCAAAGGCTAAATGTCACAAACAACATCAAGAGACTGTTTGACTTCAAAAGCGCCAGGATAAGTACACAGCTGAGACTTTCTTGCACAGTCTGAGAAACGCCGTTTCTGTTGCCCCTCATCATCCACCATCTGAATAGAAGTTTGGTGAGACGCCGTACCCTATAAACGTAGCTTGAATTTTTTTGGGGGATAGTTGACCTAGCCATGCAATATTTGTAATTTCTTCGGGATAGTAACATTAGCTAATGTACGACCCATAATGTGTGCGTATGTCCGTGAAACACACATTTCAATGAAATAGAATATCGTCAGCGCTAAAGGTACACATCTCGGATATAATTCACAGCGCAGACACTCAAGCACATCTCGCAGGTATTCGATATTGATGCCTATCCGACATCACGCGATTAACATACCTTCGGACGATTAAATCGTCACACCAGGCATTTTTATACGCGCGACAGTCGTAAATAAATGTGTCACACGACAGTGGAACATCACTGGTGCGTTAGATAGTCCCTGAGGCAAAATCGGTCTACCCGAGAGTATCTTACACAACATATTCACTGCAACGGAAGAAATATCAGTAAGCACCGATGTTGTTGTAGGTGACAGAGCAGCTGCGGGTACCGCTTCGATCGAGTTAGCGGCAAGAATTGTCAAGTGCTGCTCATCTTGATCTTCAAAATATATATGAGAGGGTTCTTTGCCTGTTGTTCTTTGAGCCGGTTGGAGGCCATCAAGGTGACTTCATAAAATGATTTTTGATACGAGACATTTCAGTCAGTAAGAATCCTAGACCTTGATAAATAAGCACAGAGGACTGATCTTAGTATTCACATATTGTGGTGTAATGTGACTTTATACTCCAAATAAAGTCTAAGAAAACTGATTCGATTGAGCATCGAGGCGTGTAGCAGATCTGCGCTCATTATATCCAGCCACATATAATCTATCAAAGGGTCGGTGTCGATTTTGTCAAGCGCCTGTTAAATTTAGCGAAGCTGTCTCTTTGTGGATGTGCTGGCGAGAGTAGTTATGATTTATTGCTTAGGTTGCTTGAGCAGTAAATTGCATAACACAATATGAATATAATCAGGTCCTTTTATCGCAAACTGTTAGCAACTGTATAATCTTGCCGCATCTCAGGTCAGCTTGATTTATGCTCATCCGAGATCAAATCATTCAATCAGTCGAAACGCTATCTGCGGATGTGCTGTCACCGAATGCCGAGTAGCATGATGTTCCGCCATTCTTCACTTGTGATATCCGTCATTAACGGTGGTCTGAATTGGTCGATGATACCTTTACAACACTCCCACTCGGCTCGACGGATTCATCACCCTAAAGCTAAAGCCAATCCTTCAGCGACCCGCAATAATCGGTTAGGTCATCATACCTGTCAGATTGCCGTGTGTGGGACAAAAAATCAACTGTTCTATGTTTTCATGTACAAGTGATACCAAAGTCGATGTGCTTGGTGCACTCGTGGAACTAAGGATTTTTGGTCAGTGTAGTTGAATCTTGGCTGTCTTCATAGATGTTAATCGGGTCATCGCCGTCCATTTCACCAAGATCGCTTTGGAGCACCTTAAGCAGAATTGCTTCTTGACTTACTGTTGATAGATACTCCGTCTAATCGAAGAGAATGCTACTGTTTGTTGTCTCCTTCTTCTCCATCCACCGTACATCATATATACATACCTACATATGCTGTAACAAAACTAGTTGTCTCCAGCCCTAGCACGTGAGAACAAGCTCCGGTTTGTTAGAGTTTAAGGAAGTATGACGCACTTGATTTACTTTAGAAGATATATCTTGGTCAGCAACTGTGATGAATCCTTCCAACTTTTTCCGGAGATACTTATAACGCTCCTGAAGGGGATTATGAAAATTAGGAGCAATGATAGTCAGATGACATATACGTGGGGAGAATGCTTGAGAATAAACATACAAAGATTCATCTTGAGCCGCCACATTTTCTAGCCACGAAAGCGCAAGTCCGTAAGACTGCGTGGCCTTTAAGTAGCGCATAATACGCTTATGGCTTGCAAGTGTGTCAGGCAGGGATCAGCGGCAAGCTAGCTCAAAGCTCCAACTGATTAAGCTAAGTCTGAGCAAGTGGCTACCATCAAGTGCATAATATCTTCCATAGCACGCGACACGGCACGTTTCTCATTGTTTCCTCGTGCTTGCAATCACCTTCACATCTGTTCTTTGTCTGCTTCAGTCCTTGGTCTTGCGAAGTATTTGCCAGCTTGCAGTCTTCCAAGCCAGCCTTGAGCGCTCGTTTTTACGCAACGAAACGAGTCCTGAATTTCTATCTTTCGTGATTTCTACTCGAATGAAATTTTTTGCTTATCGGATTATGACATCTTAGATCTCTCGATCAGCGCATGTTCTGTCGATATAGGCAGAGCATCATCGGCGCTGCTCACGATAATCAAGTCGTCAGCATTAAGCACCACAGATGTCGAATTTGTTCTTAGTAAGACCAATTTGGCCATGAAGTTGTCAATCGGCTGCTTGAGCCTAAGAAGCGA
This sequence comes from Plasmopara halstedii, assembly GCF_900000015.1. Classification (NCBI taxonomy): domain Eukaryota; phylum Oomycota; class Peronosporomycetes; order Peronosporales; family Peronosporaceae; genus Plasmopara; species Plasmopara halstedii. Next base: position 32,876 of record NW_020189964.1, read on the forward strand.
AACATTAAAGCGTGTACGCATAGTCCGGGCGACTAGGGTCGGCATATTTGTCTGGCTGCAGCATGAAAATGTTTTTTGTCCAGAAATCACTGAGTAACGCAGTCTTGACAACCAATTGGTGAGCCCGAAGATCAAAGATGACAGCCAGGCTCAGCACAATACGAATTGACCTAAATCTGGCTACCGGTGCTAATTTTTCCTCTTATACACCGTATTTCTAAAATTATCTTGTTGCGACGAGCTGTGCTGTATACCGTTCATTGTCGCCATTTTGGTTATCGACAACTCCCGATCACCTTTCGTCCCTTTGGCAGCATAATGATATATCACGCCTTTCTTGGTCGCCGGTAACACTATCATTTTCTTCCTCCGGTAGCTAGCAACTTTTTTTCGCTTGTATTCTAATCATGTCGTTTATTGTCAAAAATATTTTTTTGAACTGCGCGCCGGAACTCAGGTCAATTTTTCACCATCACAAAACAGTTCGTCTTTGTACGCTCCGAGTATTTGGAAATCCAAATAAGACGGCTTTGCGTCAAATTTCGAGCCTTTATCGTTTGAAACGTAAGCATACGCGTGACACACATACGCCGTGAAATTGCTCTACAGCGGTTGGTACGATATCAAAAGCTCTGCGACGCCTGCTGCGACCGACTGTACGGGTTGAACACTAATTACGACGACCATGACTGTCATGACTGCCTCGCCCCGATCGATCTTCCAAATTCCAGTATGCTTCATCCAGTAGGCACCGAGCATACTTCACAAGCGATATCCACATATTCGTTAAGCTTAGGATGGGTGGCGGCAAAACCTTAAACTGGATACCACAGTTTGTCGCTTTGGAGATTCTTGCCACGCTTGCCAGTTTTATTCAGCAAATGCAACAAAACAAGCAAATTCTGTAACCTCTGACTTGATCTTCATTATATACGCGACGCGGTATCACGACTCCTTGTCACTAGACTAACAAAATAGCACATCCCACTAAACAGCGTGGTCTGTAGATAACCACACATATCGCTATGCACGACTTCAGGAGCAACAGTTGCTCGGTATTGCCAAGTCGTTTGAATGCGCAACCGAGTTTCTTCACCGAGCATGCACCCGTGTTTCTTCTTCAAGCGCTCGACCGTCACAAAGCTCCCTCTCGCTTATCGATGTCAAATTAAATTTAGTAGCAAGTTTTTTGTCCGACAATGAAATGAAGTCCTTTGTATGCATTATAGTCGTAGCTGTAAATATAAGCAAGTGCTGAGGTTTCGAAGTGGAGTTCCCCATTCATCTAGAGGGTTGGCCAGACAGACTTTTCAGTAGCAACGGGAATCGCGTAAAGCTTTTACAATTCATTTCCTTCACGAACACAAATTCTCCATTTCACTCCTTTCGTTTAAGTAAAAAACGCGTTTTTGTCGAAAATCATTTGCCCAACGTGCTTATTGACTAATCGAGAATAAATTGTACGACGACTTCGGGATGTACCACACATTAGTAAGCACTTCCTTCTTCGCTCCTACAGATATGATGACATTGCTGCGGCCGACGGTCTACACAACACCATTGTTCGCAAAATGCATCGTCACAACTGCCCCCCCCCAACCAAAATCAAACAATCATTTCCGCGGTCGGCTATTTTCGCACGTGCGACCATCGGCACTCAGTCGTCTAATGTCCTCATTGCCGCAATTATGGCACGCACTAACATACTATATAAGTCGTCTCCGCGCATAATATATCGTAGCATGAACGCTTAGCTCCGACGCCATATGCTCCTTGTACTCCATCTCTTCATGCAAGTGGCGCTGTAACGGGGTTTCACGTGCTTTGGTATGAAGAATATGGGTCACACAAGATGGCGTGACCACACAATGGTGTGGCCACACTTAAACAACAAGTCGGTATATGGCTGGACTGCCAGTAGTCAGATATTAATTAGGTTTTTTACATAGATAGGGAAATCTTTAGATTTAGATATAGGCGGCTTTGCCGCAATTTAAAACCGAGAAATGCAGCTCAAATTTTAAAAGGTAGAGTTAATTAACCTTGTGTTAAGGTTGTACTTACTCTTGGAGTAAGTGTATTGCGATCCGCTACAGTCGTACTGGTTCTACTTGTGGAACGAAGATCACCGACCTTAACCTAGCTATCTCTAAGCGAAAGAGCTACGACAGCCCCGCTGCAGGCGCGATATCACAAGATCGTTTGCGAATGCGACTCGGATGCCACAACAAAGAGCTGTTACTAATCATACAAACTTCAGAGAAGTGTTATCACTAAGTCGTCCTAACTCACTTGGGCCCAGTGTCTTGAGCTTGTTGATGTGCCCAAGCACACTGTCGCCATCTTCATCCTCTTTGTGAAGCCCATGCGACGAAGATAAAGCTTGCTCGCCAGGACCCGATTCCCGAAGTATTTCTCTAATCTTAACCATGCATCAAACGCTTTCATGGCCGAGCAAATCAGGTGCGAGTCCTACAACGCAAGACAGATATGGTAGACTGATCAAGCGTGCCACTCAGCTGCTCATGCTTGATCTCCCCGCTCGCAACATCCCACAAGTCCCTCTCCACCAGCATCATTCGAATCTTAAACTTGTTAATGTGAAAATTAGTTCCGTCAAATTTTTGATTCGTCTTGGATTGGCTACCATGGTGGTGGTAAAGACAAAGCCGGAGGAAGGATAAAAGTAGGCAGTGTCTGTGGATCTTGAGCTCATAACCTGTTGTTTAGTTTGCTTGAGCAATATATAGCAAAATATAATGTGATTATATTCAGGTCCTTAGTTTGTTGACTATCAGCTATCGTATAATCTTGAATCTTGCATAGGGCTTGCTTCGCTTGATTTAGCCAATGTAGTTCCTTATTTCATTTTAACTTGTATCATAAAGTCCGTCAAAACTATCTTTGAATGTGCTGTCGTATGTTGAATCGCATGATGTGTCGCCAATCTACACTTGTAGTGAGCGAGATAAACCGGTCAAAATCAATTAGTTAAGATGATCAATTTACGCTATCTTTGAATGTGTTGCCGTCCGTTGAATCGCATGATGCGCCACTATTCTTCACTTTTCGTAAGCGGGATAAGCTTTATAAAATGTATTGGTTAAGATGATCAATTTACAAGAGATTTTGCGTCAGCAAAAGACGAAGGGTCGAGCCATTGCTTGGTCGAGCAGTTACAAGCAAGTGGACAGATATTGGCCATCAATTACGTCAGTACATCGGCAGAAAATGACGGTTATTATTCATGCGTTGGAAATGATTGGAAACCTACGTTTCGCTGCCGCGTCCTTCGAATATATTTACTATTACGTTAATGCGATGAAAAGGAAGGCAATCAATCAAATTGTTTGCTTTTAGGTGAGCGCAAAGGTATTGGTGGCGTGATCTTTTTGCCTAGAAGCCGGGACGCCAGAGGTTAGGAAACACTGATCAAACAATCCTGTTAAAAAATCGTGGTCCGAATACTTGGAGTTTTGTTGTATGTCAATAAGATCGCGAAAACTATTCATGCTTTTTCGTCATGTGCTGTTTTGCTGTCTGATGCAAGCCAGATATAAATGCGCTGATGGCGTCCGTTTGACCTTTTTGAAACTAAATCAAATGACAGCAGAGTAATTTGTCTTATCTGTTATTGCTTCATGCTACAGAGCATAATTGACATTGCAAAAGTCATGAGACTTTAGATTGTGAGGATGCGAAGGCAGAAAGCAAACTAATGAGCCCAAGCCGAAAACCTTTGTGACAAACTGGAAATCTGCAGCGGGGATGCCGTAACTCTTTCGCTTAGAAGAGTTGGTTAACGGCGGTGATCTCGCTCTGTACTCAATACCAGTACGAGTTTAGTGGATCGCAATCCACTTACTCCAATACTAAATACAATTTAAAACGTAAACTGTATTTCACGATTTATTTGCGGTGAAGCCAATATCCAAATATATAGGTTTTCCTATCTATATAGTAAAAACCTAATTAATTGTAAAACAACTGTTGTTCCAGACACGTACTGACTTGTTGTTTAAGTGTAGCCACACCATTGTGTGGTCATACCATCTTGGTAATCCACACCATCTTGTGTGACCCACACCCTTCCTACCAGGGCACGTGAAACCTCGCTGCACTCTCCCTCATCAAGATTGTGAACACCTACACCTCACATTCTACTTTTGCCTCGACGAGGCTCGCGTGTCTAAGACACCACAACACCACCGAGACCTTCTTCACAAACTCTAAGCTCAATGAGCCTTGTGTTGAAGACATGGAATATACCCAGCCTCGCTGGTTTCGAGAGCGCCCGCGGGTAGAGCCCTTCTTCGTCTCCTGCACGCGGTGCAACTTCGAACAGCACGTCCGCGGCTTCAAGGGAAGCGCATCTCAAGCCCTCGGCAATCGAGCACCACGCCTGTCACGGGCGACAAATTATCTCGTCGAGGATTTAAAGGTGGTTGACTACGAGTCGGATACTCCTATCCCGGATGGAAAAAGAGGAGGGTGAGGTACGCAAGCGGTGCGACATGATCCCTGCTTAAACCTTGCGGACACCGTGTCTGTTTCCCAACCTTTCGACTTCCGGGAAAAGTGGTAAAATTATTAATCGCCTCGACGAGACACAAAAGCAGCGGTTCGTGGCTGCATTGGGAGGCTTTGCGCGCGCGTCCATGGTTGGTTCTAGGCCCTCATGTGGTATACGGCTTCGGCACGGCGGATCCCGCTACAGAAGCGAAGGACGTGATCACTCGGCCGTTGGGCGTCGACGTGGTCGGGGCCTTGGCCACTACACAAGCTGAGCTTGACCAACAAAAAGCCATCCGAGCTCGCTTCTTGGTACCTTAAAATCCCAATGGAGAGTTATTGCTCCCGACTTTGCACTCAAAGAGGAGGCGATTCTGTACCCGCGATGCGGAAGATTCCTAAGGAGCTCGCCTTTGGCAAAAGCGCTGCAGATGACAATGAGCTCTTTAAGCGACGGGTGCAGCGGTACAGGAATTTTTTTCGCTGTCCAACTTACAGTGGAACCACAAGGAGGTGGAGATGCGTTTGGAGCGCTATCTTTGGTTTAAGTTTGTTAAACTCAAGGCGCATCGCCGACTTCCTTCATATTGTCGCCCTGTAACGTATGGATTAATCCATCACGCCCCCGCGGCTCTGTGGTCTCTCACACGGGTGAGTCCGCCACAACAGCGGCCCAGGGCCATAGCTTGAGCCCAGCTCATGGCCCTTCTCGGCTTCCCGGCTATTGCCAAGAAGCGCGGGGCGTACGACGACGCGGAATTCCATGATCCCTCTGATAATAAGCGTCCACAACGTCTAGGCGGTTTTGTCGAAGTGGCACTTCAAATTCCTACCAATTCTCGAGCTCGGGGTAACCCTGCCACTTCATAAGATACTGGTTTGACTGGCGACGATGTAGACCCACAAGACGTTCCACGTGATAGTGGACACCATCGTTTTTGTTGAGAAATGTCGGCTGCGGACGATGATGACTGGAACGATCGTTGTCCGATGACTCGCGATGCTCTTTGAGCTCTCGAGGACGAGGTTCTTCGCGATCAAGACTCCGCTGAGCATCATGTTGAGGTAGCATACCGCTGCGCGGAAGACCCAGAGAGCTTAGAGCACGTTGTGCACCGCCTACCTCAAGCTGAAGACTATCGCGCTCTGTCGGAGAGGCTCCTAGTTGTCGAGCAGGCGAATACGTCACTTCATGCAATGGTGTAGCGCTAAGCGCCGTTGAAGATAAAGATCGTTGCACTCCGTGCTCAAAATCAGTTGCTGGTCTAGCTTCTGGGTGGGTGCGCTTTCTTCTCGGAACGTTAAGCGTATATGATAGGCCCCGTTTGGCTACAACCTTGAAAGGTCCAATAAACGTTGGACGGAGCTTCGTCTAAATGACAGTAGAAATCGCATGGGTAGGAAAGTTTTGGCATTTAATAAAATCAGGTCTCTGACCTCAAACGTTTTGGCATTTTCTCCACCTCTTCCTTCTGCATATTCTTTCTGCATGTATTGGGTTTCAGCCATCGCATCGCGAACGTGTTGCAAGACACTCAGTCTGGTAGACAGGAACTCATCGACTTCGTTACGAACAGTGAGAGGGCTGACATCAGCTAGCCGCTCGGCTATTCCTCCCCCACCAAGCCCAGAACCGTGGGATGGCGGCGTCAGCGGGACGCGAGGATAAACGAGCCTGTTAACGAAGAACGCCGTGTAGTCAATAGACAAATGCACTGCATTATTTAGAGTAAACTCCACGAGTGGCAGCATGCTGCTCCAGCACCTCGGCGTCTCAGCGCAGACGCTGCGAAGGATGTCCCCGACGATGCAATTCTCGCGATCAGTTTAACAATCGGTCTGCGGACGTTTCGCTGTTGACGTATCCATCTTGGTGCTCAGCAACTTGAAGATCGTCGACCAAAACTTCTCAGTGAAGCGTGGGTCTTTGTCAGAGACAATTGACTCCGGAAGTCCATGTTGTCGAATGACACGATCCATAAACAGCGTCGCTGTACCGACATGTCCAGCACCACCGCAAGACTAGCCATCTTGCTCAAACGGTCGACGAAGACCACCACACCCGCGTTTTCCGCCGAGTCCTTCGACAGGCCGAACACAAAGTCAAATTCATGTACTACCAGCACCAGGAGGTTACCGACAAACTGGTCAGCGGCGCCGCGTTCGGAGAGGGTTACAACCTTTGACATGTCTCACATGTGCTCACATATGGGATCGTTCATTTATACAGCTTGGGCCACCAGTAGTGGTCACTCACAGAGCTGTAGGTCCTCTCACGACCGAGATGACCGCTAAGTGGGGTGTTGTGGGCCTCGTAGAGGATACGGTACTTTAAATTCTCATCGCGAGGATCCTCAATATGTGGTGTATCCGTCGTGTAGGTTCTATAATACAGCTATGAATATCGGTGCAACCGTGCGCGCAGTCGAGACGACAATATTTTGTGCGAGTTTTCAAATTTCTTGCTCCAAGGAGCCCGTAGCAGTGCTAAGCACATATCATCACCCGCGTACGCGGGGCGGATCAAATCCGTCATGGACGATGTCACTCTCGTGACATGAGCAAGCCCATAATCTGGTGCAGGTGAATTCTGAACTTGACGACTGAATACTTCATCGCAAGTAATTCCTTATCGTGGACTGGGAAGTTTTTCGCTCCACCCTTGAGCTGAAGAGATTCGAACACGATCACCCGATCTTGCCCCTCGGCTTCTGCTTGCAGCAGCGCACAGTCGATGGCAAAATCCGAAGCGTCACTGACGACACTGAAAGGACAATCAGGGTCTAGCAACGCCAGTATCGGTGCATGAAGAAGGCTGTCTTTGAACCCGTCAAAAGCCTTCCGATACTTGGTGTTCCAGGTCCATTCCACATCCTTCTTAAGAAAATTCGACAATGGCCGTGCCATTTCCGCATAAGTTGCGCTATACTTGTGCAAATAGTTGGCGAGGCCAAGCCACTTGTGCAAGTCCGTTTGGTTCTTTGGAGCCGGACAGTTTACAATGGCCTTGATCTTAGTGGGATACGCTCGACGGCCACGCATCCCTATAAAGCACCCTAAGAAGAAGATTTCTTCGGCGCCTAAAATGCACCTGTCTGCATTAGCATGCAGCTTATTCGTGCGCATGCACTCGAGCACCGCTCTCAAATGGACGA
>NW_020189964.1:40552-69306 GCF_900000015.1 Plasmopara halstedii
GAACCGCTTGTTGTAGCTCTAGCCAATCGATGAATTGACGACGCTCAAAGCAAATAGCCTCGGACGCTCATTGTAACTATCGAAATAGTCGATTTGCGCTGCTTAGACTAATACTCAATACATTGTTTTACTCCTTTTTGCAATAATAATGTCGTTATTTTCGATGTGCGATGGGCCAATCCTTTTCGAAGTTCCATCATCTTCATAAATACAGAAACCTTGGTACTCATGTTTATTCACAATTAAACCGAAGCTTTCGTACAAGTGTACAGTATCGTATCGTACCAGGAATAAGTACGCAAGAAGACAGTACAATGTGACAATGTGACATACGCTGGTTGATAATGAAATCCTCAGAAACGCTTGAGCAGATATGGCAGGATTCTATATTGTTTACCCTTTTGCAAAAAAATAAGGCCTAAAACGAGCTACTTGGCAGATAAATTACTGCTGTTTAATTTGTCGCAACTCGCAGTTAGACTTGACAAGAAGAATGCGCGGTGAACTCAATCACGATTTGGATTGAATTTTGCTCCAGTCCTTCGCTCCGTCGCAAAAGATCTTGAAACCAGAATTGGGCTTTTAATGTTGCAAGTTATGTATCTGACTAAATTGTATTGATTTAGTGTCGGATTATCATTACGTTTTGAAATTATGAAACGCTATACAATTGTCGCCATGAACTTTCAGATTACTACGAAACTTGTTAATTCTTCCAAACATGCAACCTCATTACTACCCTCACGGCCGTTGCCCAAGTTAGTCGATTGTGGCTATACCATTTCAAATCTGAGTATTTCAAGGAAAGAAAAAACAAGCAGATGTTAATGTGCTTGATGACATTATTTAAAAGAGATGCACCTTTGATTAGAATTAAGCTGACGATAGTATTTACGTACCACAGTTCTGTCGGTCGATGGCCCCACATATCATATATAACCGTCGCGAAAGAAGTGAATTAACGTTAAGACCTGATGTTAACCCGTCCACTTTATCGTTGGTAAGATCTCAAAGGATTATTTGTAAGAATGTGTGTGCAGATGAAGCGATAAAGTTTTCTCACAAACTAAGAGATGATTCATAGAATTGGTGAAATAAGGCATATATTTCGTTCCATTTGTACTTCGAAGCCGTGCTTCCATCTCGCCGTTTCGAGAAAGCCTTGAAATCCTTAAGTCTCATTTACAAGGAAAGCCTCCGGTAACATTTCTCATGTCATTTTTTTGGTAGTGCTTATCTTAAATGCCAATTTTGAAGGGCATATATCGATCCGCAGCCGAGATTCATTCCCCGATTTTCTCTTCAGTGATTCCTCGGCTACGCATTTACCCATGGCTTCGAAACAATTTGCTTTATCTGCAGCTCTAGCTAGTCTCTTCGCGACTAGACTTGCGACTGCTGACGTCTATATCTCGGTAGAGCACGACGCCACTTACTCGCTGTCTGAGTCTTGTGGCGTACCTTGTTCCGGTAGTGGAGCGGAGCCTGCAGGCAATGCTTGTCCCAAAGCTGGCGACGTCGCCACTGCCGACTGTCATTCGCACCTATTATCGTACAATGGTGCAACTTGCGTTGCACCGGTCGATGCCCAGTGCATTTTGATTCACGACAACGTATGGGGTTGTGCATTTTCGAAAATGGGGTACCCTTCTTCTAGCAATATTGAATCCGTCGCAGCATACGATGGAGATAGCACGGGCTGGAGTACTGCTTATGAGATGAATGATTATCCAATGGAGGATACCCCATCCAGTGTCCACTACAACACAGCACTCGATACACCACTTGATGTCAATTGTGATGTTTTGACTGAGACGTCGAGTCACCAAATGGGTGGCGCGATGGACGAAGGAAAATACTATGGCTCGACAGATTCCACGATGGTCGACCATCAAAAGTCCACCAAAAGCGAGTATGAAGACACCAACCACAACAACTTACTGAGGACTGGCTCAACAGATAAGCCCACGGCCGAAATCAAGAAGGACTCACCAACGTATATTCACGATGTCACCGACATGACCAACGGCGACAAGACTTCTACAAAAACTACAGCTGAAGACGATATGATGAACGGCGAATACACCACCGCCACTGCAGTGAAAGAAACTAATGTGCCTCTAGAGGGTAGCGACAGCATGAAAAGTCACACTACTGGTGTGGCTCCACACGTCGAAACAGCAATGACTGGTGAATACCACCATCCTCCGACTGCTGAAGAAGGTAAAAAAATGGCGAGTTACGACACTGGTAAGTCGTCTGGAGAGAAGACTGCTGAATATGCTGCTATAACCGATGGTGGGTATACTACCGACATGACAGGTGGATATACTACCGATACTACAGTGGGAGATAAGAGTATGGAGAGCTACATTCCAAGCGAAAGTGAAACGACACCAAGTGGTAAATATACTTCGGGTGTCGAACATGGCATTACCCCGGTAGCAGTACCAGCTGACCATATGACTTACTCATCAGAGTCATACACGGAGGGCTACAACGGCAACAAACTTAGTCACGAGTATGTGACTCGTATTCCTGAATATGCCGGATCGTACCATGGATCTGAATACGCCTCCAAGAAGAGTACCGACATGCTAACATACCAGCCTCCTTATCACTCACAAGAGGAGACAGCTTATGCTTCTACCGAGAAACCTTGCGATTTGATTGTGCCAGAAGATGAGACTGTCCATCAACCAACATATGAACACACAACGGCGCCATCAACAGTCGAAATGCCCCTCGAACCTGTGATTACTCTTCCCACGGTAACATTAACCCCAGCCGTCCTCCCTACGAACACTTTGTCTCCGGCAACCATAACGTCGCTGTGCTCCGATGGAGGTGTTAATGGTGTTCAAGTAGAAGCTTTGGTACGCTACAACAACCTCGATATCATTTCCACGACGGCAGGCAACCGAGATGAGCAAACGTGGCGCTCGTGTTGTGAGCAGTGCTTGCTGAACCTCGTCTGTGTAACATTTAGTTTTGAAGAACTTGTTTCTGCAAATGTGTGTGTTCTGACGGGCTCTGCGACTGGGAAAACGACAGAGCTTCCGAACTGGCAATCAGGTAACGTCCTGAATGTTCGCGCTCTAGTGAACGTCTAAGCAACAACCATATCTTGAAACCTTTTGCTCTTGTAACGACTGTATAAATCCATGAATTACTTTACTACTTTCCTTACCTTTTCAGTCTTCTTCACTTCAAACCAAGATGAGAACTGCCTGGCCATCTATATGGTTTAACCGTTACGCTGACTGCACATTTTACTTCAAAGAACGATATCTTCCTTTTTCAGAAAATAGGTGGATCTAAATCCATTCTGAACAAGTTCGTCAAACTATACACATGAACAGTCATTTACAAGCACCGAAAGTCTAATCAAGCTCAAACCAACTACATGAGGAAAAGTTTGTGAAGGGTCGACCGTTTGACAAGTTCTCAATGGTGGATTAATATTCCTGCATAATTCCTTAGAAAGAAGTACGATCGGTGAAAGGACATTGTCACTGGCTTTTTTTCCAGCGTTTCGATCGTCTTTCCTACCTGACGACTAGTTAACGGAAATTCCGCAACCATGCGAGGGGTTGGTAAGGAAGGCATCTCAGTGTACAATTTCACTTGGACTTACAAGATGTTACGCCTCGCCACTGCTGCCTCTATCTTCGCTCTTGTGGCCGCAGCTCCCGATCCAAACCCAAACAAAGAGACGAACTTTTCCACAGTTCATTTTGACAACTGGACAAAATCAATCAAATTGAATCCGAGAGTACAGCATATCCCGCTGAATCCAGAAAAGAGTCGACTGCGACCTCCTCCGGCGCATGTTCCCGAAAACTTTTCCATGTTTGTCGGATCTTCCGTCTTTCGAGATGGTTATCGCTGCGGCAAAACTCTATTTACAGCGTTTCAACGTGCGACACACCCTGAACGTCTTCAGTTTGGGATTCTCGAGCAAATCTACGAGGGTGATCCCACTTGCCTAAACGAATACTGCAAGATGGCAGCACTTGAATGGCCAAATGATCCAGAGTGTCGATATGAGAATCAGATCACCATTGACACCCGTGATGCTGCTGAGTCTGCTGGGTGTACAACGGCGCGGCACCTACAGCAAAAGCTGGTAGGAAACCAAGAGTTTTGCTTGCAAGTCGACGGCCACAGCATTTTCACGAACCGATGGGATGAAAATATTCTGGCCGATTGGGTCTCAATTAACAATGAGATGGCCATTTTGACCATGTATCCACACAATACGCACAATAACATGGTCAAGGAGAATGGAGACAATAATGGAATTAACTCAGTCCCCCACTTGTGCAATATCATCAAAGGGGGCAATGGACTTCCCCGTATTAAGGCGGCAAGTTTGATTCGCGACTCATGGATGCCACAGATGGCTGCACTGTGGGGCGGTGGATACTCATTTAGTAAGTGCCATGCCGAGCGAAATGTTTTGATCGATTCACATACGCCTTGGCTTTGGGATGGCGAGGAATTCATGCGTTCAGCCAACTACTGGACGTCCGGGTACGATCTATACTCGCCAAGTATGCTGGGCAACGTCCTTTACCACAACTACTCCCAAAAGCCCGCGAGCTTCTGGGTGTCCCCAATAGATCCTTCGAAAAAAAATCTTGACACGGAAATGAGTCGCAATCGTGTTCGTCTTCGCATCGGAATGCCGTTCAAAGGCGTTGTTGATACATTTGAGCTCAAAAAGTACGAATTTGGTCAAGTGCGCTCCTTTGAAAGCTTTCTTAAGTTTGCCAACGTCTCCTTTGACGGTTGGATGAATGACTCAAATTCGTGCGGGCAATTGCACTGGGTACCATACGAGAATGCAACCACTGTAGAAGACACGGTTGGTCGCGGTTGGAAATTGAACGATGAAAGGGTTGGATTGAACGAAAAAGATACTTTTGAAGCCGTTCGTCTTGGTCAAGATACGAATTTGCAACACACATTAGCTTCGTCAGATGAGGCCGCAGCCAACCAGGCCATATTAGCTCACAAAATGCGTACCAACCTTGGTTTGAAAACTGCTGTAGCTCATGGGACAGGTGATGCTTACAATGGTGATCTGGCTGCGAAGTTGCGACAGGAAATAGCGAGTCCGTTCAAATTAAGCTCGGGAGCTGAAATGTCAACGGGCATTGTGGTTGCCCTTGTGCTTGCATTTGTCTTTGTGACGCTGTCGAATGATGCAAAATCACGCGTGATTCGCAACCAAGTCTGGGTAAAACTAAAAAGCAAATCAAGTCATACGACTGATTGATCTTGGATATTAGAATAAAAAAAACAACTGAGATATTAATTCAGTTCATACGACTTAAGTAGCTTAGTAAATTCGTTGCTTCGCCTTCTAAAAACGTTGAAGTAGTATTGAATATGGTATTATGTATATCAAATATAGAACGAAAGCATAAAGAATCCTTATTATCATGCAGCATGTGATTAATCTATGAGTGCAAACAGTTTTTTGGCAAGGAAAGGTCTGCTCTAGTCTAGATTGCATATATGGCTTAATACGAAAATCAGGCTCGTCCTTACCTGACGTTTTCACAAACGTTTCAACGCGCATTGAAGATCAAACGAGCGCTCGTGAGACGTTGAGAAATTGCTTCTCTGTCTCAAATTCACGACAAGGTTTCCTCATCCTCTGCATATTAGATAACGTTTTCACGAAAAGCTGTCACAGTTGCGAAACGATAGTCTTAGGTAATCAATCGCATAAGCTTTTTGGAAAACTTCGAATCGCGGGCCAAATCTGATCGCTACCTGCCATAATAGGCGAATTACTAGACTTGCCGGATGACAATGCATGCAAGACGAATGATGAGCACACTTTTGTGCAAAACCACGGGCTTCGTACTACTTCACGATGCTACGGCCGTCAACTCCCTGATAACGACAGCTGAGCAACTTATACTATACTCAAGTAGCGACAATAAGCCGATTTCCAAAGGATGCTCGACGAAGATACTTGCCAGCTGCGACGACCATAAAGTGCGACGGTTGATCACAATCATTTTGGAGTTTGACGCCGTAGTTCAAGACAAGTAGGTGTTTGAATTGATGACGCACCTCAACATTGTACTATTGGTACTTTGATCAAATTCATCTAAAAAATTAGACCCATGCTGCCTGAAGAGATTCAATAGTGCAAACACTGGCCGGATATCTGGCCATTTTTGACAGCCTAGTCGATGTGGAACTTTACCGTGTGGCCTGTTCGACCTTGAATATATTACGAGCAAGCTGCGAATGTTGCACGTGATTCTTTTAAGTAACTACTTAACCAAAGTGTTGATTGCACGCCTCTTTTGCCCATACTCCGCGAGAGAACTGGCCAGCTTAGATGGAATCCAGCGTGCAGCCTCCGCCATAGTAATAGACGTTCGCGAGCGTAACAAGTACATTAACCGACTACCTGGACATGAGCTTCTGTTGTATTGTCAGAGATGCAAACCCCCTCCTTCACATGTGGTATTCTTTCGATTCCTGTAAGGAGACACAGCGAAGTCGCAACACTCTAAGATTATCACTTACAAAAAATAGCAGGGTCCACCCCTTCAAAGAAACGAGCTACGTGTTTGGTCTCTTGACTGCTAGGGTCCATATTTTCGTGCATCACCATGCCACACTCGCTGCCTGAGTCTCGCGGCTGCCTTGCTCTAAAGACGGATACCTGGTCCACATTGTTTGTTGGTCCCTGACTGCCTTTGGCACCTACTGTAGTTCAACGATGGCATGTACGTTGCTTTAGTGGATGCTTAATGTCTGCTAACTTTCAACATCTTCTGAAGCTCAGCATTGCAAGGATTAAATACGCTTTCAGGGGCAATATGCATTTCATCACAGCCTACGACAATGAAGTGCGCTCTCAGTGTCAGCTTAGCCACGACATAAAATTGCTTTGCCACTCAATTCTAATCGCGATGTTATGGCAAAATTTACGACCTACAAACAAAAGGATCGATGAAAAGCGACGACAACAATGGCGCCATTATCGTTGACTCTCAACAGTTGGCTAGATATCCCAATGAAGCATAAAGAACGATTCACTATGCCGTTTATAGTTGTATCCACAGTAACTTGAACGGAAAACAAATGTTGACAACGCTATTCGTACAATTCAAGGCAGCAGGCATCCTACATAAAAAATTAAAGATATTTTAGATAAAAATTATAATGTTGAGTGCCGCAAAAGAGATGAGTTGGTATAGAAAGACCTTGTGAGACGCACGCTTTCGAGAGAAAAATGGCGCAGCCATCACAATTTGAATCCAATGATGAGCCAGCTACTGGATTGATCGTGACGAAGCCCATCATCATGCAATCACCAGCTTAAATGTCCATTAGTTATGCTTCTATCGAAAGTTGACCCCGATCGCAGTGCCACAGATCAAGTGGCCTTTACGCTACCACCTGGTCATGTGACTCGAATCACTCCATGACATTGCCTTTGGTTGTGCTACCATCATCGCGTGCATTTATCAACAACTATTGCGCCTGTAACCTGTTACACTGCCTCTATACCAGCAACAGTCATCCCAATCTCGTTCCTTTCTATAGCATTACCATCGGCACAATCGGTCTCTAAACGCTACCACCTGATAACGACACTACCATCGGGAATATTGTTCCTATCGCCTGCTGCCTCAATATCCGCGTAAACTCGTTCCTATTTACGCTATCTGATTGCTCTGTCTCTCTACATTACTACAAGCCAGTAATCATTACTTATTCTATGTCAGTATCTTAAAGTGATGTAAAATTCTGAAATTCTGTTATATTGGGTGCATACCGATAGTCTGCATTGGGACTCGCAGCTATTGGTATTTGTGTTTCTATAGATTTCACCCTATATACAATTCTGTATCAATGATTTATGAGAGTGTCATTATTTGAGCAATGTAAGTTTCTACAGAGGCTAATTCTGAACATTAGCCCCTGATGGATTCGCCTTAAAATATTTTACAAGTAATACAGTTGTTTTTCCATAATACAGATTTGTAGATCAGTATACTGGTTCAGTGCTTATATATTCTTGGGGTACACACAACCATATTTGCCATTTCACCGAAATAATACTTCTATTTCTAACTGGGACGCAGCCATGAAGAACCTACGAATCCTCCTGTCGCTAGGGGCTGTAAGCGCTCAAACCCAAGGCGAGCAAATGTCTACCCTTACGCTTCCGAATAGCCGAGAGACACGTGTGCTGGATCCGAGCGTCCAGCATATTCCACTCGAACCGTATGACAAAAATCTACGTCCGCCACCAGCCAACATTCCATCAAGCTTCGAGATTCATATTGGAACTTCTGTTTTTCGCGACGGAATTCGGTGTGGATATACTTTATTCACAGCATTTAAGCGAGCGAAGTATCCAGAACGTCTTCGTTTTGGTATTGTGGAGCAAATATTGGACAGTGATTTTAAGTGTCTAGACGAGTATTGCAAACTGGCTCTTGTTGAGTGGCCAGATTACTCTCAATGCCGCTATCAAGAGCACGTACAAGTTGATGTACGACCTGCGGCAGAGACTAGAGGATGCACTACAGCTCGTCATCGTCAAAAAAAACTGATTGGTAAGGAAGAATTTTGTCTACAAGTGGATGGACATAGTATCTTTACCAATGGGTGGGATGAAGCTTTGATTACTGAATGGAAACGAATTGACAATGAAATGGCTATTCTTACTGTTTATCCGCATGATCTCCATGATTTTATCAAGGAAAATGGCGACAATAATCCACCACATTGGATCCCACATATGTGTACGACTTATAAAGGTGGCAATGGACTCACGCGACTTGGTGGTGCAAACAATAAGCGTAACGCCAACTTTCCACAATTAGGTGCACTTTGGGGTGGTGGATTGTCGTTTAGTAAATGTCATGCTGAACGGAATGTGCTGGTAGATCCATATACGCCATGGCTTTGGGATGGCGAAGAGTTTCTGCGGTCGATTGATTACTGGACGCACGGCTATGATTTGTACTCACCTAGTAAGTTGGGTAATGTATTGTACCACAATTACACAAAAAAGCCGAATAGTTTCTGGGAGTCCCCGGTAGATCAGAAGGTGAAGGCTTTGGATATGGAACGAACACATAATCGCGTCCGTCTTCGTCTTGGACTGGGATTTATAGGTCAAGTCAATGCCATGGAACTCGATAAGTATGCATTTGGTACTGCACGCACGTTTAAACAGTACTTGCACTTTGCAAATGTGACTCTTACAGGCTTTATGAACGAAACAAATTCATGTAAACAGCTACATTGGGTTCCGTATACAAATTCAACGGAAGTAGAAATAATTGTGGGGAACGGATGGAAAATGATTGCCCCGGCACCCACTCCAGCCCAGCCAGCCGCGGGTGTACAAGGTTCACACAACGTAGATGCACAAGGTCAAGAGGCGCACGAATTGGCCGAATCAGGCGAAGGAGCAGAACATGGAGGTCGGGGAGAAGGAGAGGACTTGGCAACGCTACACACAATGAGCAAGGAATCGAAGGATAGGGAAAGGCTTGCTATACGGCAAGGTAAATCCTCAAACAGAAGACATCCGGGAATTACTGCTGCAGTATGGGGTGTACTCGCTGTTGTTTTGATTGCTCTCTTTGCAGCACTATCGAATGACCGCATAGCGTATGCCATTCGACGAAGTTGCTTTTCAACAGCACCTCATCATAGTCGCGATTGAGATTCGTCCTATGGAATGCTATGGGCTCTTCATCTTTTCATCAGGCAACGATGTAATTTCTTTACCAAGTTACGCGGTTTGTTTGATTGAAAGG
Source organism: Plasmopara halstedii (assembly GCF_900000015.1). Taxonomy (NCBI): domain Eukaryota; phylum Oomycota; class Peronosporomycetes; order Peronosporales; family Peronosporaceae; genus Plasmopara; species Plasmopara halstedii. The sequence goes on from NW_020189964.1 coordinate 50,371, forward strand.
TCTTTATTGATACTCTGACGGTGCTTGGATCCTCTTACGCTTATGGTATACTATCAAATTCGACAAAGTAACGTGTTTACTCATCTCGTCCTAGAGTTGGTGATGGTTATTAAAGACTTTAAGTTGTGAGTCGTTAAAGAGTACACGTACTTGTTTTTGCATGTTACACGTTAATGAATCAAATTTTGTAGAAGATTTAAGCTGCACGTAGGATTCTGCACTGCCGCTCGAAAACTTGCTAAATTGTCACTCACACCAAGTGAGCACTCCCAGGTTTATCGAGAATCTAATCAACAATAGTGTGGGCTTCATTACCTTCCACTTCCCTTGGTAAATTGAAAGGAACGAAAGAGTCCGTTGAAGTGTGACATGCCCACGGTTGCAACACTTCATTTTGCTTCCAAGGGATCACAGGATGTATCTGGCTTTGACTTTTCTCTGTTGGTGATGCTACACCATCCTCTGGGTGGACCTGCTGGAACTGTCTTTTCATTGCACTCTTCTCCACAAGTTTTCGACTAGCATAATGAAACTGATTCGTTGCCATCGCAAACAATTGAGGGCTTATTGGAGCTTGTATATGTATGTCCGCTTTTGTAGTGAACTTGGCTGACTTATACTTTGCCGATTGATCAGCATCAACATTTGCAGCCACAACCCGTCGTTTCTGGTTCGGACTTCGACCTGCATTTGCAAAAGTTGAAATCGGGGGGAGCGTAATTCCAAGCTGACGTTCCAAGGTTGGTTTCATAGGACTAGAATCTTTCAGACTCGTCGTATCAGAAGACCTGAGATATACCGTCGCAATTTGGGCTTGAAAGAGTCGAATTTTCTCGAGTATAAACAACAAAACCTCGTAAAAATCTTCTGATGACAATTCATCTAATGCTGGACGAGTGATCAAAACATTGCGTCCGAAAGCTTCCATTGTCGTAATACTTGGTGCGAGCTGAATTAGTTCTTCAACACGTTTATTCGCTTCAAAGTTCACAGAAATGTTTTTGTCCTGTATTAGTTTAAACTGTGGACTAGTATTTCCACCTCGGATCTCGGTAACTTCATCTAACAAGCGATAGAGAAATTCAACAACTTCGTCCTGTTGCGCCAATACATATTGCCGCTCGCTTTGAAAGACACGAAGCCATCCAAGTGCACGTTCCAGCTTCTGTTCAAGCTCAACATTCGTTTTGTCCTCTCTACTTCTTGCTAAGCTTGAATTTTCCGAATGGACAAGCGTCACATTCGTTTCAAAAGGTTTGATCCCCGTTTCTAACTTTATGATGGGATTCCACTCTGGTGAATTCGACTGCTGTAATTTCGCGAGAATTTTCTGGTAGTAAAAATGTTTCTTTGCCATTCGAGCCTCATTGGCCTCCAACACTCTTTTCTCAATTCGTAGCTTTGTCACCTGCTGTTGCGCTTCATCAAGTCGAGCAAGCACTTTCTCCGTTTCTTGACTTTGGAATGCTAGCTCTTGAGTAAGATGCTCAATTTCGAGTAAACTACGATGTGTAGTGCATACCACCTGATCATTCGTGTGTTCCGTGATTTCTTGCTTAGCAACACTTATTGGACTTGAAAGCTCTTGTTTGCTACGAGCTTTCTCAAGTGAATTAGCCCGTTCTATACTTTGTATTTGAATGTGAAAAGCTACACGTTGAGCGTCGAGCTTGTTCTCTAAAGCGCGAGTATGGGTCTCTAACTCAAACTTTGCCTGTGCAAATTCTTGCACATGTTGTAAATTTTCTTTCAGAGCGACAATCTCCTTTTGAGCTTCGTGAGACTCGGCAAAGTGCTCTTGTTCTGTTTTTTCCTGCATTGCTCGAGCTGTTGTTTCAAACGTTCCCATTTGTTCTTGTGCTTCAGCCAGCGCCACTTCAAGCTCAGCAATTCGAGTCATGTTTTTGTCAAATTGATTCTTAAAATACTGAAACATATCGCTCTGTTCCTGGGTCTGTTTGGTCAATTGATGCTTAAGAGATGCCACCTCCTGTTTAAGCAGCACATTGGCCGCATCTTGACTTTGAAGATGTTCGTTCACCAGCATCATGTCGAAAGCCAACGTGGGGTCCATGTGGCTTACAGCAACCAGCAAAGCTTGGGAAAGAATACGGTACGGAACTACTTCAGCTTTTTCATCAGAGCAACTTTCATCGATTGGAATTGGCGTTGTATGCATCACCTCCACTAGTTTGTCAGCGTCGAAATATCTACAACATGGAATTTAATTGTGAGTCAGCGCTATTTTGAGAATGGAACTGCAATAGTCCACAACCCGTTCCTTTACTGGCTAATTCGTTGAAATTGCCGCATTAGGTGAATAGAATGCGAGATGCTTTGATCTCCATTTGCTGGTAAATTTTGTTTAGTTATCGTAGGTATGTTGGACTTGATATCCGCGTATGTTGATAACCGCGTATGTTCCAAGCCTATTTCGTGGACTTTACATATGAACAATCGTCCATGTCTGTTGTAGTCTGAAATGAAGTAGACAAAAATAATGCAAAGTTGGTACCTCGATTAAAGCAGTATTTCTTTTGCGCACCTCCTGCGCATTTATTATGGCCAAGTATCATACTATTGCTTGTTACATTTCACATAAATTGTTGATGAAGGTGAGTATTTCATCACTTCTAGCATTACCATATAGCGTTTGCTTTGATTGCACATTGACTTATTTGTAGAATTGCAACGACGCCTGAGATTGCGCAGCACATTTTTAAGGAAGAATGCACCGAAGATGACACTAACAATGACTGCAACCAGAAGGAAAAAATGCACTTGAATTTACTGCATCAAATATCTCATTGTTCGATGCTCGCTATCGTAGACGACTTGACAAGCTCCATTTCGTGTTGTGGCTTGATCATTTCGTTGATATTGTCTATGGACGTATCTTCATGTGTCCAGCCATTTGCCAACGAGATCTTCAACTTCAGCAGCATTTAAGTAAGGCATCCGATGGAGTTGCTGACACGATTCCACATTTTTTTGCCCTCTGCAAAGGTCACATCAAAACAGCCTAAATATTGTTTCAATGATCGGATAGTTCCAAACCCGTACTTTTCCAGCTCAAATGTACTCACACAGCCCTCAAATGGCTGACCGACCAGCAACTTGAATCGATTTAGCCGCATTTCACTCTCTTTGGCCTTCATGATGGATGTGAATCTACTGATATCCGCATTTCCGCGAGGCATTTGTTACACGAAAAACCTGCTTCCCACAGCTTGGAGCTGTAGCATCTTGGATTCTAATGCCAGCTGCAAGTGTACTTACGAGTCCTTTCCGTCCTCGTTTCATCATTCACAAATATTATCGACCTAGATTCTTCGGTGGTACATTATCCCCATTCTTTGCCACAAAGTTGGATATAAGTAGTCAGGACTGTCATTTCGTTGCCAATCCCTTTTCATAATATGGTCATTTCTCATCCCACTCACTCAAAAAGATACTCTGGTTATTCAATTCAAGACAAAAGTCTTCATCCTGTATGTTTTTTTGCCGCTGGTGTCTTGCCAGTGTCGGGCTTGTGCGCTTAGTGGTTTTCGACTTGAATTTGGTTACACCTCAAGACCCAGTGGTTATGCTGAAGCACTTTTGTCAGAAAAAATCCCTGGAATGAATAACCACGTCATGTGGACCCAGCCAGATCGTGCTGTGGACAGGCGTGAATTCACCGCAACCAGAATGACATGACGCTCGCGTTGTTGCGTAAAGAACCAGGTAAGAGCGGTATGGCGTATAGAAATTTCACTGGTATGAATAACCACGTCATGTGAACCCATGCTGCGAACTTGCTAGAATTTCTCGCTATGAGATTGACGATGAAATCAGTTCCATTCAGATCTAGTTAGGATTGCTCATATTGCTTGAGAATGAAATTGGCTTGAATGATTTGGTCCGACAAAAGCAGTCTGACGCGCCACGGTGCAATTTTAAATGTAGGCTTGCAGCTCATTCTAAGATCAAAGCACGCTCGTAAAATTTTGTCTGTGAGCGTTTCTTGTCTCTACAGGTCGCAACTCCACGTGTACCCCTTACAATTTATAAGCAATATCTTCCTCGGTCGTTGCTCTCCATTACGGCCTCTCGTATTGTGACCTGGTGAGAATGCCAAGGATTGCATACCTCAATTTATATAAGGAGGTTCGTCATCTCGACAATGTTGTAGCTTTGCACGAGAGTTGTAAAGGCATACTGACCACAGTATTGCTCATTCACGACAGCTGTCGGCGAATTCTCGAACCTGGAACAAGGCCAAACACTTTTCGCGGGAAAAATGCGAGATGCACCGCACGACTTTTTTGCTTACCCAAAAGGTTAAAGATGGCGGCGCGCCAAATCATGTACCAGGGTAGCCATACCAAAGTGGACCCTCCAGCTTCTGGGAGCTCTCGGGGTAAATGTAGCTCCTCCAAAAGAACGCCGACGAAGACGCTTCTAGAACCCGAGCATGGAAGTCAAATCCTCAATTTTGTCTTTGGTCGGTCAGGCTTGCCTGATTCGTTACTATAGCTTCTATAGCTTCTATAGCTTCCACTAATGCGTCCGTGGCCGTATCGGAAAAATACTCTTCTCGCGCACGCTGTCAGCAAATCATCTCCTGTCGGCAAGCGTAAAAATTGCGGTATTTTGTGTGTGATGGAGGGTTTAAGCTAATAATAGCGAACATAAGCCTCCAATACCTCTTAAATTAGGGGAGCGAGTGGATAGATGTTGCCAATTTTTGGATGTCTTGAATGATATTGCGCATACTGAATCGCTAATCAACAAATCGGATCTTAGTCGCCAGTATCCTGTCTTGAACGATGACGAGCCTCATCGAATGAAACAATTAATGCCCAAGTGAAGAACAGAAACAGATCATCTCTGTATGAATCAGGCAGGAGGAGAGAAATGTAGTCGGATCACTTGATTTGGAGGAGTAGTTCTATGAGAAAACAAAGCGCAGACGCCAGGGGACTCCGACGCAGAGGTCTGCTATCCAAATAATTTATCCTCTTTGAGGCGTATCGGAGGTTTGATCGTATTCGATTGAAAATAGTACAAGATCAATGGCGACGTTAAATTCATCAAGCACAACATCTAGAGCAGTAGATTTGAACCGCGCCAGCAGATGAGCGTGAAAGCCCATTTGCTCGGCAGGTCATACCGGTGCAAAGACGTTATGGATGTGTGAGGGTTAATATTGAACGACTGCATGTACAAGGAGATTTTGGCCCTCGAAAATTGCAATGCGCACCACTAGTGCGGTTTCCACTGAATGACACTTCAGCAACTTTGTAGTCCCATTTGCACCGGGCTGGGGCTGTGACGGTCACTGACGAAAAAAGAGGATGCAAAGTGCAGCAGTCCTGCCGTAGTTCTTGCTAAGAGTAAGCTAAGCTAAGATCACCGAGCTTACATTTCTATACAAGAAAAATCAGTACGAGTGTAGTGGATCGCAATCCGCCATCTCCAAGAGTACTTAAAATCTAAACCAAGGTAAGACGCTCTTCTGAAACTGTGGTTAATTGTTTTAGTCGCGGCAGAGCCGCCGATATCTAAAACCTTACGTTTTCCTGATTAATATAGTAATACCTTATTAAATCGAAAGACTTAATTGATATGCATGAGCACTGATAGCGCGGCCACGTAGTGGCTTCTTGTTACGGCGTAGCCACACCATTTTTACACCAAATTGTGTAAACCACACGTGTTTACAGTCACACCATGTTGTGTGACCCACGCATTAGTATAAGATGCGCCCCGTGCAGAAGAAGAAGGGCGCCCTCGGAACCAGCTAGGCTGGAAGTTTTTCGTGTCATAGACACGGGACTCATTGAGCGGAGAATGTATAAGGATATTCTTTAGGAGGTAACGGTGTCTCAGACACGCCAGACTTGTGTGAGGCGACAGTAAGACGCGAATTGTGGGTATTCACAAGTTTGATGGGGGAGGGTGTAACGCAATGGTGTGACTACAACATAACAAGAACCCACTACGTGGCAGGACTGCCAGTAGTAATGCATATTAATTATGTCTTACTATATTAATTAGGAAATTAATATTGGCGGCTCTGTCGCAACTAAAACAATTATATAAAGCTTCAATTTTGAACGGAAGGGCGTTTCTACTCTGGATAAGGGTTTTAAGTACTTTCGAGGTAGCGGATCGCGATCCGCTAAACTCGTACTGGTTCTTGTAAAGAACGTAAGGTTGGTGACCTTAGCTTAGCTATCCTAAACAAAGAGCTACGGCAGCCTAGCTGCACTTGGTAGCACTCGTAGTCAATCTACGCCTGGGTCATTACGACTGAACCTCGGTAAACGTTTGAGCAGTACTCCTTTTAGCCCCAGGGCATGCAGGACGGGCTTGGTAAGCTAATGTCCCTGCTTGGCCCTGAGGGTATAACACATTTTATTTCTCAAGGTCCCGAAGCGATAAACGCGCGCCTAGAGGCGTTCTTAATAATGAAAATGCTCTGCTAGAGCACCTATAGCAGAAGCTGTCAGCGTCGACTGCGTCCATGATGCCATCGTCGACGACGGATGACTCTGTCCGACCCAGGCCGCTCGTGGTCAGCGTTACGACCTTCGAGAGTAAGGATGGAAGAGTTTTCTGCTCTGGATAAGAGAGGCCGAGATGGCTATGGCATCCGCCATGCTTCACAAGCGACAGCGCGTGGTGCCAGCTATCTCCAAGCTCGGGGGTCGAGCGCCAGAATGGGCACTAACATGCGGTTCTTCGGTTGAAGCAGCGTTCCCCTCCTGGAAGGAGCTAAAGAGTCAGCTCTTGCGAGAGCGCTCACCGCCTAACCAGGCATATCGTGTGCGATCGCATTTCCTTGCCGCTCGACAGGGAAAGAAGGAGTTGGTGGACTTTGTCAAAGAGTTGAGAGCTCTCATTGTCGGGATGACAGCCGAATCTCTTCCCGAAGCGGTCGCAGTGACCGTCCTTGTGGAGGGCCTCCGCACCAGCGCGGCTAGAATGAAAGTCTTCCGGGCGCATCCGTCTTCTTTTGAAGAAGCTGTGAACGTGGCATTGAATGCCGAATTCATCTTTAAGTCGGCACGACTTGATTGGAATGCACATCGTCGAGCGAACCCGAGCCAATAGATCTCAGCTATGCTGAGAAAGAAGAAAGAGATCTCCGATCTGCCGAGCAGCGTTTAAATACTCGACGGTGTTTGTCTGTGGAGTCACCCGTCATCTTCGGACCAGTTGTCCTATGCGCAAGGTGCGTGGACTGACGTCCCGCTTCTTATCAGTCTATCGCGGTGAATGAGAACACCCAGTAGGCGCGGGGCGGGGCGAATTACTGAGGAAGACCTGAGTTTTGTTGAGCCTTTATAAGGTATGGGTCAGCAGGGACCAGCCCCGAATAACTCTGTGCTCTTGAACACGGAGCGTGTATGCAAGCCGAGCTTGCTGGTCGTAAAAGCGACCGTGGGCTTTGAGAAGCCAGGGAAAACCCTATCCGACTCCGAGGCGTTGGGTAATTATGCTCGAAGTTTCACGATGGAAGGAATTCAGATGTATGCTGAGGCGCTAATAGCCCGGTTGAATGAAACCGTCATTATTCGCTCAGCGACGGGAACATGTGTCACGGTGCCGAGGGTCCTAGTGGACCTCGGTGTCAACGCATAGTCTTACACTTGGATGCAAGGTATGACCTGATTCTTGGTATGGCAAGGTTGGAACACCATCAGCCATGGATTGATTGGAGGTCGAAGACCTTGGGCTATGCGCACGTCTCCTAGCGGAGCTTTGGTGAGTCATGGACCCACCTCTGCTAGGAAGCAGAAGTGCTATTGGCGCGGGCACTGGACTGGGATGGTCAATGTGCTGAATATCGGAGTATCCAAGCTGTACACCAAGGTGTATTTGGCAAGGGACCCGATCATGTATCGCGGGTTGAACGTGGATTGGCACGTAGCCCACTGGGCACTGCTTAAATATCAAAGCAGTTGCTGTATGCCAAGAGTGGCATGGTCGGATGAGGTCTGAGGCATCGAAGGCGAGGCCCAAGTGATGCGCGTGGAGTGGCACGTAAACCACTGAGCACTGCTCACTTTACGAAGAATTTGCTGCATGCCAAGAGTGGTATGTTCGGACGAGGCCCGAGGCATCAAGGATACGACATTTCTGATGTGCGTGGAGTGGAACGCTATCCATTGAACAAAGATTGCGGAAATAGCAGCTCTTCGTCGGATGTTGTTCATAAAATTAAGGTTCCGATGGAGCAGGGGGTGGGGACACTGGGCGATGCCGAGTGCGTGTTCCCACTGGTCTCGATGAGACGTAGATTCTTCATGTAGAGGAGACGGCGATGCCGTATTCTATCGGCAAGACGCAGAATGTTGACCCTGACCAAGGGTGTGGCTACCGTAGACGATAGAGCTCAGCTATATACGTATGACAGGAGAGGAAGACGTCGACGTCACCCTCGAGGCTATACCCACGGTGGATGCTCTTCTTGAGCAAGATGAGATGCCTTTCGAAGAATTTAATGGTGCCTAGAAGGCAAGCAATTTAGCCGAGGTGGTCATTATACGACCGAACGAGGATATTTACTCATCGTTGTTTATGGATGTAGCTGTCCAGGGGGACAGTACGAGGGTGCTGAACGCACGAAGTAGATCGTCGATCCTGAAGGATTCCTCGGATTCGTACTACCCTTTGGTAAAGAAATTGCACGACGTCGTCTCCGAAGACCCGCCGTCGGCCCTACCTCCGGCCCGAGGTGTGCGTCATGAGATCGACCAGGTTCCGGGAACCTACTACTGTGTAACACGTCAGTGGCCCTGCCCAAGGAGCAGCGTGATGTCATTGACACCTTTTTCCGTGCGAAGCACGACGCAAGAATGTTGCATGAGAGTACGTCTCCCCAGTTGATTCCCAGATTTTGTGTCCGGAAGCTGAACAGCCAGTGGCGTATCGTTCGCGCGTATCATAACCTAAACACTGCCACCTTTCCGGCGCAGACGCCGTTTTTTAGAAAGGCTGTTCTCCAGAACAATGTGGCTGGCTGTACAAAGTACAGTGCACTCGACTTAGTACATCTTCGTCCACAATCGTGCGGGCACGGGAGGACAGATATCCTAGCCAACTACTTGCACACGTAAAGCACAAACTATGCGGAAATGGTATGGCCATTGTTGAATCTTCTGAAAAAGGATACGAAATGGTGCTGAGACAACGAGCATCGGGAGGCATTGTGACAGGGTCAGAGACAGCTTCCTTCATGCACCAATACTGGCGTTGCCAGACCCTGATCGTCTTTTTAGTGTAGTCTGTGACGCTTCAAACTTTGCCATCGGCTGTGCACTGCTGCAATCAGAAGCCGGGGGGTGAGATCGGACGATCGCGTTCGATTCTCGCCAGCTTAAGGCTGAGAAGAGGAAATACCCAGTTCACGACAAGAATTTTTTGCGATGAAGCATGCACTTGCCAAGTTCCGGCTGCACCTGCTGGCTCAAAGCGGTTTGTGATCTACACAGTCATGCGTCATTACGCACTGCGACTCAGTCGCCTCATCTCTCCCATAGGATGGCCAGGTGGCTCTCCTTTGTCGCCGGATATAACTTCGAGGTAAAGTATAAGCTAGGAAAGCAGCATTCTTTGGCTGATGCGTTGTCACGCAGATCCGCGCCGCATACACGGGTGATGTTATGTGTGTAGCGCTGCTACAGGTTCTTGAGAGCAAGAAGTTTGGAAACTCGGACAAGAAATTGTCAGCGCTTTTGCGTGCACATTTACACCGACATTCGCTGAGTATACTGTATTATAGCTCTGATTAGACGCATACGCCACGAATTGTGGTTTCTCCCAATGACGATTTAAAATACCGTATCCTCTGTGAGGCTAACGAAACCCCTCAGTGGTCATCTCGGTCGTGAGAAGACGTACAGCTCTATGAGTCGCCACTACTGGTGGCCCAAGCTGTACAAATCGACGAGCATATATGTGCGCACGTGTCAGACGTGTCGGAGGTTAAAAGACGCTCCGAATGCGGCGGCGCCGCTAGCCAGTTTACCGGTACCTTCAGGGTGTTGGCGGTCCATGAGTATGGACTTTGTGTTTGGTCTGTCGAAGGACTCGGCGAGCAACACGAGTGCGGTGGTCTTTTTGGGCCGTTTGAGTAAGACGACTTATCGTGCGGTAGTGCCGAACACCATCGACGGTATGGTTACAGCGACGCTGTTTACCGATCGTGTCTTTCGACAACATGGACCCCCGGAGTCAATTGGCTTTGATCGAGACACACGCTTCACTGGAAAGTTTTGGTCTACAATCTGCTGGGTACTAAGCACCAAGTTGACTATGTCAACAGCAGACTATCCGCAGACTGACGGTAAAATTGAGCGCGTGAATCGCGTCGTTGAGCGCGTCTGCGCTGATACGCCGAAGCGCTGGAGCGCCATGCTGCCACTCGTAGAGTTTGCTCTGAACAACGCAGATCATTCATCTACCTACACGCCGTTGTACGTAAACGGGCGTGTGAATCCTTCGTCCCGCGAACGCCGCCATTCCATGACTCAGGGTTTGGTGGGGGAGTTATAGTCGAACGGCTAGCTGATGCCAGCTTCATCACTGTCCGTAAAGAAGTCGATGACTTCCTGTCTACCAGACTGCGTGTCCTACGACGCGTTCGCGACGCGATGGATGAAAGCCAAGACATGCAAAAAGAAAAAATATGCAGACGGAAGAAGCATAGGAAATGTAGAAAACATTGAGGTCGAAGACCTGGTTTAATTAAATGCTAAAATCCTTTCTGCACATGCAGTGTCTGCTGTCCATATGACAAAGCTCCATCCACAATTATTTATACCTTTTAAGGTCGTAGCCAAGCGAGGCCTTGCGTATACGCTAAACCGTCCGCGAAGGCCCGGTGTTTTATGTGGGCTTGCTTAAGCTGTACCGGAATCCGGCGCAAGTAAACACGGAAGCGTTGACTAGGAACAGTGCCCAAGAAGCGCTCGGCCACCCAGAAGCTGAACCAGCAACTAGTTCTGAAGACAGAGTGCAATAATTTCGGTTTTTCAGCGGCGCAAGACGCTCCACCGTCGCTCAAAATAAACTATTCGTCTGCTCGACGACTAAGAGCCGCTCTTACAGAGCACGATAATTCGCAACGTGAGGAGGTCGGTGCACTAAGGCTCCAGACTCTCGAGGTCTTCCGCACAGCGATAGGCGGCCGCTCAGAATCCGTGGGAGTTTGAAGTGCCACTGCCCAGACGTCGTTGACGCTTATGAACAGAAGGATCATGACGCTTCGCGTCGTTGCGCGCTTCTCAGCGGTAGTCCAGGAAGCCAAAGAGCCATGAGCTGAGTCAAGCTATGGCTCTGAACTGCTGTGGTCGTAGATGCACCCATGCGAGAAACCACAGAGCTCGCGGGAGCGTGATGAATTTTTCCACGTGTCGCAGGGCGACAATACACATGAAGTCGGCGTTGCGCTTGAGTTTGGCAATGTCAAATTGAAGGTGGCGTTTTGCGCGCACATCCACTCCCTTGTGGCTCCGCTATAAGGTAGACAGCGAGGAAAGTTTGCGGTGCCGCTGCTCCCATCGCTCAAAGAGCCATTCATTATCTGCAGCGGTTTCGCCAGGGGCGAGCACCCCAGGAATAGTTTGCATTGCGGGTACAGAAGTGCTTCCGTTTTGAGCGAAGTCGAGCGCGGTACCAATCTATTGGGATTTCTTGAGGTACCAAGAAGCAAGCTCGGAGAGCTTTCTTGCTGGTCAAGCACAGCGCCTAAAGCCCGACTATGTAGACGCCTAACGATCGAGTGATCGCGTCTTTTGCTTCAGTAGCGGGATCCGCCGAGGGAAGCCGATTCCACACGAAGGTCTAGGACCGAACGTGGATACGTGCTTATGAGAGCCGCCCTGTAGGCAGCCTCCTACTGCTGCTTCTGTGCCTCGTCGAAGCAATTGGTAGTTATACCACTTCCCCGTAAGTCGAGAGATTAGTAAATGGACACGGTGTTCGCGAGGATTGAGCAGGGCTCGCGTCGCGCCGTTATCGCACCTCGCCCTTCTCTTCTTCCCATCCTAGGAGAGAAGTATCCGACTCGTAGTTGACTTCCTTCAAATCCTCGACGAGGAAATCCGCCGCCCGTGGTGGGCGCGGTGTGTGATACCCGATTGTCGAGGGCTTGGGATGTGCTCCCCGTGAAGCTGCAGACGTACTGTCCGGAATTGCACAGCAGACAGGAGACGAAGTAGGGCTCTGCCCGCTGGCGCCCTCGGAACCTGCTAGGCTGGGTGTTTTTCGTGCCATATACACAGGGTTCGTTGAGCGTAGAATGTTCAAAGATGTTCTGAAAGACCTGCATTTTGCCAGTTTACCTGCATGCTAACACAATTATGGGATGTGACATCAGTCTCTAATTCTTACCGTATTTACGCTTGACACATACAATGCCTCCCGAATCGATGTTTAGCTGTCGGGCATATTGTCGTGGATGTCATTGAGGTATATAGGAGACTTGAGATTTTAAGTACGACAATTTTTTGTATGGTGCACAAATGGAAGGATTTCGATGGCGCACGAAGTAATAAAACAGCTGACGAATAATACATACTTTACTTATATACGCCATTAAAAAAGACAGGAGCTACATTTAAGCTTTAAGAAAGGGTGTAATTCTATAAGCTGCATATTACTTTGTTGAACTGAGTTTTTATTTCTCCAATATTTTCTTGCTATTTGCCCTATTTCCACAATTTTTAATAATTATAATGGCTAAGGTAATAATTGCACAGCAGAATTATGACAATCAGGCCATAAAAGTAACAAATCAGCCCATTTTCAGTAAATCACCCCCTATTGGCCATCGAACATTGACTGAAATTTGACTTCAGAAGGGACACATGCAGACCATATGCAAACGATACAGCATTTCATCAGGTTTTATTAAAAGTTCCTAAAAGGATTCAGTCCAGATCTTGACATGCATATCCCAGATATGACGTGAGTCTGATTGATGCCTTTTTTTCGAAAACTGGAACTAATAAATATTTTGTAATGATCATCTTCTCGAGCTGACCAACGATTGGCTCTGAGCTATATCCAGGCATCTATGTCGACGAAAACGAATTAGAGCTTTGATGCAGTGCCCTTCCCATGAATATTATTCTATGCACAGCGCCTGATTAGTCTTGAATATGGGACACACGTATAGCTCTTCATCAAAGACCTACCCATCGGTGACCGTGTCTAACTGTGGCATAAAAACGCCTATCGACCCTTGGAAAGATGCTCTCACAAGCCTGTTGGATTGAGTTGGTGTATGAAATTAACAATCGGATTTCTGCCGATGATCTATCTGTTTGTTCGTCCTTGATCTTGCCGAGTTACCAAGCTCAAAGTGGTATAATTTCTTAAAAAAAACTCATGACTCAATGCTGGCATTGTGGTGACATCAAGACCATGTAAAGTCTCATCGTGATGTATGCAGCCACTTCCTACACTATACAGCAGCGGTAAATGTGATCTAGTTTGCTTGGTGGGCAACTTCTTCCTTCTCTTATCGCGGTCGAGTGTTTAATGGCGTTCCTTCAGATAATGGCATTCAAGTTTGGTTTAGAAACGTGGATGGCAGCAGAGATGTCATGTTTTTGCGAATGTGATTACTTCGATCTGGAGCATCTGCACTCAGTGCCGACTATATGATCCATGACTTTTTACTTACTGTGAGTCAGCAACAATGCCGTCGTAGTGTCACAGCATTGACCGCTACAATCACGTACAAGCGCTACGCGCACTTTTTGTAAAAGCGAATGTTGCAACGCTTAACACGATTATTCAAGTCAAATATCCATTGAATGAATTTTACATTGGCTATATCTCGTAGTGTCGAAAAATTAATGCAGCGCGAAGCGATAGTGTTGTCAATGTGCTACTATGTCACAGCGCTTTTTTAACGTTGACTCTTTTTGATACTGACATGAGCTGTTTGAGGTCGTGAATCGCTTATCAAAGTGTACGAGTGCGCAGCACTCGATTGGTCGGTTTAAGCTGCTTGCGTATACATGTCCCTCCCTATCTTGTCACAAATTTGTTTGAGTCACGTTGCACACCAAACGACTCGGTTTTCCATAAAAGACCGTTCGCTGGTTGCGACATCGGACTTTACTGGTTCCTCTATTGCTGCAATCCGCTGAGCTCGGAGTTATCGACTTTGACGTAGTATGGTCTTGCTGGAGGCAAGTCCGGGATATTTTGATATTGCCAATGCACACGGCGGAGACTCGGCTTGCTAATATGGTACTTTGTCACGTTAACGAATGCGCAAACGTTGAGCTGACAGCTGTACACCAGGCAGTGTGTCGTTGCCTAGCCATGTGGCAAAGCGCCACACGGATGCTTGCATCAATTGGTTTGGCTTGCCTGTAACGTCCGCCATTTACTGTATCATCCGAAGAGAAGCAGACTCACCGAATTTCTCAGAGTTATGTCGTGGTGATGCATTAATGCTACTGTTAGAATTAAATGCGAAATTATGACTTGACTTTTGAACTTTTGGCGACAATGGCTGTCGAGTTCCAACACTAAGTGTTGCAGTAGCAAGACGACGGAGTGAGATTAAGTGCATAGGAAGCAGCTGTCAGGGTCAGGACAACTAATAATGTCAAATGTACAGTGGGATCAAAAAATTGAGGGCATAGATGTAGCAAAGTAATCGATGTGATTCGCGCTGTGGCAAAACTATACACTCCTACTTATCGTGACGCAATTGCTTTAGAGCGTCTCGCAGTCGGGATCTATCGGCACGAGATTGCCAGCACCTTTATACGTCTCGATAATCGTGGCTTGTTCACACAGGATAAGACGGTCTCGATTTGTGCCATGCTCGGCCAGTTTGCGCCAGCGAGCGTAGTCCTCTGGATTGCGCTTGTCGCCGTGTGCATCTTCAGGATGCTCCCAATGGCCTTTGGAGAAACCAATCATGGTTGTTATCTTCTGCTCCATCATATCATACACAAGTGACACAATTGTGCCAGTCTCTTCGAGCCAATTGCATTGCCACAACTCCCCAGGACGAATGCATTGGAAAGACACGGTCTGGTAATTTAGACGGCCAGCCATCGGACCGCCTTGAATTGAATATACAATACGCTTGTCCGAGAAAAACCACATTTCGTAGCGCCACTTCTGAGGCTGACCGTCAGAATCCTCAGCATCATAATCGTATACCAAGTGAAGGTCACGAATGTCTTCATCAAAAGAAGGGTGTAACGGAGTGTTGGTGTGATATCCTGGAACTGTGATTGTCATTCTTGCACACTTTGATGAATTAAATTATGAGTTAGATGGCGAAACGAGAAATGCTTGACACGCGGCGTGGCAGAATTAACGCATTTGTGATTCCTATACATCTTGACCAATCCGGTTTTGCTGGTATTTGTCTTGAATGTACTGTATAATCGACACACTGTTGTTAACCATCCGTACCCAGCAGCTGCTTAAAGTATAATGGACGAACTAGCTGGATATCAAACCATGCGGACAAGTCTCAGTGCAGAAACATGTATCTAAACACACACCGACAGCCACCTTTTTAACTGGCTCGTGATGAGGCTTTTAGAGTAATTCGACCAATCATTATGTAGAATTATATTATCTGTCTAATTCAAATATGGCAGCCAAGTTTACCATGGTCAACACCTCGGGACTATTCGATCCAGCGGCCCATGTGGAAGCTTCGGACCGAATGCAGAATGCAATGGAAGAGCTGAAGTTGAAGAATGAACAGCAGGAGACAATTCGTGCACAACAGAAGGATAAACAGGAGAAGGAGGAGAAGCAGCGCATAAAAGGAATCGAAGAGGCGCTGGCTGCCAAAGCTGCAGAGCAGAAAACTGATCGCTCATATGTTAGAGATAAACAACTGAAAGAGATAAGTGATTCGGATGACGAGGAAATGTTGAACCAATTAGATGATGATCCTGAGCTTGAACGGTCAGTAGTGTGGTGAGATAGCTTGAGTTGCTGTAGCACTGTAACACTGATGTTGCTTTTTGTGAAGAATACGCACTGCCAGGTTAAAGCAACTGAAAAATGAATACGAAGAGCAACAAATTTTATTAGCAAAAGGACATGGCGAATTTCGCGAGATTAGTCAGGACGAATTTTTAAAGGAAGTGACGAGCAGTCCGTTGGTAGCTGTGCACTTTTACCATCGCGACTTCGAACGCTGCAAGATTATGGACATGCATTTGGCTAAGTTAGCACGCAGTCACATCGAATGCAAATTTTTAAAGCTTGATGCGGAAAAAGCTCCGTTTTTCGCTAAAAAGCTCATGATTCGAGTTTTGCCATCAATTGTGTGTTTTAGGGATGGCGTGGCGTTCTCCGAGCGAATTATTGGATTTGAGGGATTAACA
Organism: Plasmopara halstedii; assembly: GCF_900000015.1. Taxonomy (NCBI): domain Eukaryota; phylum Oomycota; class Peronosporomycetes; order Peronosporales; family Peronosporaceae; genus Plasmopara; species Plasmopara halstedii. Next base: position 66,750 of record NW_020189964.1, read on the forward strand.
TCAGACGACGAAAAAGCTGAAGCTTCGAATTTTGGGAGTCGAAAGACTGCACATGCAAATGACAACTTTCCTACCGCTGCCGTACGATTGATGCGTTTTCTGCCTCTTTTGATGTTGCTATAATATTAATTCCGTGACTTTGTCATTGCAGCTTGCTCGCAAGATGGTGGAAATCGGCGTCATTCGAGAAAAAGACAGTGCCGGTAGCGAATAACATTTCTCTCTTCTTCTGCAGCGGCAACAAGACGCATTTACCTACATAATGCCTCACATGTAGCGCTGTGCATCGCTTAAAAAGCAGTAAATTGGATTTCTTGTATTCGTCTTTCTTCTTTCTAATTGGTCGAGAATGAAAAAATATCTCAGTACAGCCTGATAATGTCTCATTTATAAACTTGCGTCAAAACGACGCCGGCAATTAGCCGTACACGGCCACCCACACTCACTATCCTAGCACAACTAACAGCAGCAGGTAACGTCTCGCAGTTTTTGCTGCTAATTTCAGCCTTTCTAAATCATACCATCCACTCTCTGCTTCAGATGAACATTGGCGCCAGTAGCTCGTCAAACCGCCGACGAGTGTCTCGGCCACCTTCAGCTAGGATGGACGCTCGGTATAGTGACCGAAATGCGCCATTAGCAGTCGCTGTGGCCGTTCCTTCACACCAGAGTCCGTTTGAGAAGCTCAATACGTTGAAATTGCTCCTTGATTGCGGCCATTTGACCGCTGACGAATATCAAGAGCGCAAGACACAAATTATAAACGAAATGACGGGCACATCAACTGAGTGGAAGAAAACTTCGCCACGATCTAGAAGATCAGGATCAAATGAGAATTCAGCACTTCAGCCACTTCTGAAGACTGTGGTGCCACATGGCCCTCCAGATTTTTCGAGGATCAGAAAAGAACGTGCAGATAAATTAAGTTTTGATGTGGACACACTGGAGTGGCATTCGACGCCAGTTAGAATAAAATTGGATTTGGTGCCATTTGCCACAGGACAACTTAGAAGTGCGTACTATTTACAGGTGTGCTATGTGATTTTCATGTTTTATTTGTGGGTCAATCTAATTATTTGATTTATTGGAGCAGGAAGTTGGTGCAGATGAAAGTCCGTCACGATTACTCGTAGCCAAAGTCAGTATACGTCCAGCTGAGCCTAGCACTTATCTCAGTGACGTAGAAATGCAAGCAGTTTGTGCACATTATGCCGCACTGTACAATGAGCATGAGCCTCCATTAAAAGTGTGTTATGCTAGATCATGGTTGCTTAAGCTGAGGGATCGAGAGAGTGGAACGCTCGTATGTTCAGTAGAAGAATTTCTACCTGGGGCGTATGTAAAATATAGCAATAACAGTGGATATGTGGGTCGGGAGACGAGCACGACTGAAGAACGAGAACGTAATACACCTCAAGCCTTTTCACACTTTACGTTTGTGGCATCAGATTTCCGATTAATGATAGTCGATATACAAGGAGTTGCTGATAGTTATACTGATCCTCAGATTCATTCCGCTGATGGACGAGGTTTTGGGGTTGGAAATCTCGGGACGTTTGGAATGGAGAAGTTTCTCGAAAGTCATCGATGCAATGAAGTGTGTCGATGGTTGGGACTTCGAAGTATCAATGAACAATACAAACCTGGTGGTACCGCGGCACCCCGGTATGAGATGCCATTTGGCGGAGCCATCAAAAAGTCTACAAATCGGATTACAGAGGAACGCAATACTTTCTCGACATCGGTCACTGTAAGTGAAGCCTTTGGAGATACAGCAAGTGCCGATTGGACAGAAAGAGAAGGTGGAGAGGAGGAAGAAGATGAGGATGATGAGGATTTGGGCGAGCAATCGGACTCGACATCTTATGCAACAGACTCATCGCCTGCTATGGCAGGGATCCACTTACGATATCCAAAGTCGATTCAACAAAAGCGAATGCCATCTTCTGCACCACGATTAAGATCAAAGGACCGTGAATCTAGTCGGCGATTTCGTCTTACTGCAAATATTGGTCAAGGTGGGCTTGTTTCTGGAAAATTTGAGGCGGAAAGTGGAGGGGTATGGATAGGCTTGCTTCGAAGATTGTGCTGTGGATGTGCCTAACGTTGGAATGTAGAGTGCCTCTGATCGTATATTGTTGCATAAACGGACACATATCAAGTTTAAGGGGAATCAGTGTAGTTTATTTGAGAGGTCAGTTATTGTAATGATGTTGCATTTCACAGAATTGTGCATAAATATTGATGTAGATTTTCTAATCTAAGAAATTAAGTTATTCTTATTCCCAATGTAGTATTTCTAACTTATCTACTTCAATAGAAGCTAAGTGATCATCATTATGAACATTGCTCAATATTAAAAACACTTTTCTTTATTTGCCGTTCTGTCTAATCAAGCTCTAGCCTATACTCCCACCTTACTATGTCTCGATGCCTATCCTCGACTCTGAGTCTGAGGACCACCCCACCAAAGCAGTGCAACAATCACAATAGCTACAATAGTGTAACGGGGTCACATGAGAGTGACCCGTCACTCTCCCAAGGGAGCTGTGGTGTG
>NW_020189964.1:69316-93211 GCF_900000015.1 Plasmopara halstedii
CCAGCCACATACCGAATTCTTGTTTGGGTGCAGTCACACCATGCCCATCTCGTGTGACACACACACCTGTTACCAGGGTCGTGTAACCCCGTTACATGACCCCGCTCAAACTCTTGTGATAAAGTCGGTAAGCGTAAATCTCTACCGGGCCCTCCGTTTGCAAATATACGTCAAAGATGGGCGGTTAAATGCCTTCGGTGGACGTGCCCTTTTCGTCAGCGTCGCCTCTGCTGCCGAGCGATGCCTTGATCGACAATGGCCTTGCGACACTCCAACTGCTGAATTAAATCGGCACGAAAGACACAAAAGACACAAAATTTGGCCTCTTGAGATTTTAAGCTCGCTCATTAACTCCGTGAGCCCCTAAGGTGATTGTAGGTTACATTTTTTTTCCGCAATCTATAACATCAAGCAAAGAGTAACTTTAATGCGCATAGCCAGACTCCTTCTTTGGTTTTTACTTCAGAGCTCAGACTTTCAGAATGGCACAGCAACAACGCTTTATGTACACCTTCGCCATAAAGCGATAGGATGTGCATATCAGTCATCAATTATATACAAGTTTTCAGTATTACTTGGTATATGAAAGGAAGTTAGCTTTGCGCCATGGAAACGGCATTTGGATCGAACAATCCATTCTGCTTACATGGGCACACCGACCTCTCACGTCCAGGGGAGAAATTTCCACCTTTTTTGATCTAGAAAGGATTTGCGCTTAAATGAAACAATCCAGACCAATATGTCTGTAAGGGCCGATGGCGCTTTCAGCGTCTGGTTGCCAGATACACGTAGGTGTCTCATCAGCATATTTTCATAGCCTTAGAACGCTTCCAGAACCGATTCAGACCTTGGACCGACGTTTATTCTATCTCTTCGCGACCAACTGAAGTTGAAAGCTTTTTTAACGCACCTTGTTGCCTTTGGGTGAGGTGGGGGTAAGATGGGCCATATTCACAAGAATGCAGTCTTATTAAGAACTTAGCCACCGGCTTGAGTCCTAGTGCTACCAACGGCAACGGGGTCGCCATGCATCTCACACAAAGAAAGTTTTGACTCTTGGAGTCCGCATTAACCAACGCGTAGAAAATAAGCTCACTGACCGTTCGTAGGACGCAAAACCCAGAAATTCTGCAATATCCATTTCTTCCCATTTGCTCAAATTAAAGAGTATTCGACATAAAATTCCAGCTAACGAAAAGGATCGAATACATATGTTCTACAATTTCCAATGATGAGCTCATGCACCTCATTGAGGTTAGCAAACTACGTATCCACTGATCTTTTTTTGTCTGACAGCGATCACTCCCATTCCGTACCTATCACGGCCTCTCATCATGGCTCGCTCTAAGTACAGTGAAATGTGTGTGTACACCATAAGTGACTTGCTTGCTTATTGCTTTTTGTTTCGCCAGATATGAATTTTATAGATAAATTTTAGCTTTACATATAAAGTCAAGCGTTGAGACCAGATAAATTTGCAAGTCTCTTCGCACGTTCGTTGATGCTTGATTGTAATTCCAGACAAATCACGGAATCTAGTTGTAAGGTCTGGATTCGCGGCTATCACCAAGAAAAGATTGCATTTTACAAGGAGATTTTTTGTGATATCGATTTTTCGTCAATGGGAACGAGATTTTTTTGATATGTTACAAGCATATACTGCATTCATACCAGAATAAAAACAAACAAAATTTACAGAAACATTTCTTTCACGACCAACTGGCTAACGATCTCAACGTACAGTGCAAAACAATTCAACATGATTTGAAGCAGATGGATAAAATGTCGTATATAACGCTCAAGCAAAGTACAAAGGCGCACGCACTATCTGCGTTGAAAGCGTCTTCATCGTTTGCTGAAAGCATACGAACACCTCCCTCAATCTCACCGTCTTCATCAAGCAAAAGCCCACGAACTCAGCTTCATCTTCGATATTAGCACGCTATCCGTAGCTAGCTACAGTGACATGGTGTTCACTCCAGACGCTGTTTCATGTTTATTTATGACTGACTACCTTTGTTTTCAAAAGGTATTGTGGCCAGAATTTCGAAATTAGCCTGGCTGTGCTAAAACTACAAATCAAGCTCGGTTCATCCTCTCGCTGACGAAATCATGAACGCTTTGATTCAAATGCGACTCCGACATGGCTAAAGCTTATACGTATACCAACAACGTGGGTAGCTCGAATAGGGAAAAGAATTTGAGAATAATCTCAAGATGAAACCGATGAAACGCTTGGACATTCTTTTAAAACGTTCATCACACATATTGCGTATGCATTACTTCATCCTTGACACAGAGAACAACCCATAGTACCGCGAGCTTTTAAACGAATAATCTAAAGCTCACATAACATGTGTGACCCTGCAGTAAGTTGGAAGGTGTGTCGCAAAGATCTCAAAGTTAAATCAAAAACATTGATCAGGACACCTAAGAGTCACAGCAGATAAGGCCCTTCGCCAACCAAGCCAAATTATGGCATCTGAATCCTGAATGATAAGCTGATGACATAACTTTTTTTAGTAGTGATGGTAATGCGCGTGACTTCTACACCACAAAAAAACACATTTCGGCTTCATTTTCACGCAACAATGCTTATCATATTTAATATCATGATCGCTTCTTCGACAGCCAGCCATGCATCACAGGTTGCGCTTCGACAATCGCTTACTCACAAATGGATGGTGAGAATGAAGGAAGCACTTAGTTCCATGTGCATGACGCGACATTATAAACGCATACCTTATTACAATTATCAAGTTCATCTATACAACTTTTTTTATTTTATTACTATTCATTACGTCAGAGCTGGAAGTTGGGCAATACAGATTAGGACCGAATATGTACGCGTCACCCAAAGCGCGACCTGCACTTAGCAGGTACATGTTAAATTAGCCAACACTTTGGATCGTAAACACAGTCTCAGCGCTTTGGCGATCGATTAAGCTAGACGTAATAAGACATCTTATTGATTCTAAAATGTCTAAAGTAATGTTGATCTTAACTCGCACTGTTTGTAAGTGCAAGACAAACGTTAATAACCGAAACAAATTTTCTTCACAGAAAGCCATCCAAGTTACAGTGCAAACAGAGTAGACACATGTGATGACTCCAAAGGTTTATCGGCCACATATGGACAGAATCCACTGAATCCTCCTGATTTGTTCACCCCTCTTCTTAACGTCATATAAAAGCAAGAAGGCGAGATTTATCAAACAGTTGACATGCATGGCATGCTAAAGATGCCTTTTTCTTTTGTATTGCTGCACAAATTGGGTTGTTAAAAGCATCTGTGAATTGGTAAATAGGGTGCGTATATATAGTAATAGAGAGAAGCTAGCCAGACTAAATATCGCCAGTTGACCTTATCAGTGCCATATGCCACTCATCAATGAGACAGAGCGAAATAGACAGAAAACAGCATTGAGATAATAATGTACGAAACGTTGATGAAAAGCATTAACTGGCACTTACATTTTTTTTTTCCTTGAAGGAATATCGACCAGAAAATATGGACAGCAAAAATTACATAAAAAAAACAAAAGCGACACAGAATACAATGCCGCAAAGTTGCGACTCCCTCAACGATATCAACGGATCATCACAAGCTCATCTCAACATTTTGTTAAGCTTACTTATCGTCCAGTCGTTGGCAACCAAGATTTTCAAAATGGCCAGGTCAGCGCATCTCATCCACCAGCAACCATGACTTTACGCAGCGTAGGATAGATAGTACTGTTATCGTATGTTACCCCTGCAAAAGCTGGGCGTTGATACCGTCGTGCGACAATGAGATGTACAGGAGGCATTCTGACGCACCGTTTATTAACACACGCGGTGCGGCGATGTACTTTCCAGTCGGCAAAACACTGGATTCTCATCAGCGGAGAAAATCAATTAAGCATCTGACAACAACACATTACATCGTGGTATTAAACGCGGCTTTGTGCCGTCAAACGCGCATTGCATATGACGTTGGTTCTCGAATATACTTTGCTATTCAAATGCTACAGTACTGGTGAATGGTGCCAGGCGTTACCGCCGTCACCAACAACACGTTTGGCGTCAACTGCAGCTTGTGGCATCTGTATTCCAGATCTTAGGAGATATACTATTAAAATCATGTTTTTAAACTTATATATTTGACTTCTTTCTCTATCTGTACTCATTTATACAGGTATATAATACTTTAAGAATAGTATTCTTGTAGTCCGTACTACTATTTTCTGATTCAGGATCAATCCGCCCTCCTTTTTCCATTTCGGCACTCTCCGCGCTCGTCGTTCGCTGCGACTGCACGAACGATCTCTTCTCGCCTCCATTCGCCACGTTTTAACAATGGGTGCCGAGCTGAGTCGTCCCACTACAGGTTTGGAAATTACGGAGCTGAAGGAGGACGCGCGTCGACGCGTGGGCAGTAGCAGCTCGTTGGACAGACGTGTTCAGGCTCAAAAAGCAAACAATTTATCCATGTCCGCCAGCACCACGGCTTTATCGACTCTGGTGCAACCGCTTAGCCGCAGTAGTAGTGGAAATTCAAAGTCTAACTTCTTTTCGAGTATGAGAAGATCTCGCAATGACAGCAAGAGCACACCACCAGACTCAATGAGCGTCACAATGGGTGGGGACCAGGCAGTCGAGAGTCTAGACTTGCCTATTGTAGAGTGGGAGGGATATGTTACAAAAAGAGGCCACTTGGTTAGGAATTGGAAGATGCGCTTCTTCACATTGGAGGGAAATCTCGTGTCATGTATGCAAAAGTGATGAAATGGCAACGAACGCAGCAAATTATTTACATTTTCATGTTGCGTGTGACAGATTATGAAAATAAGGTCGAGGCACGTAATCGTAGTCATTTGAAAGGCCGGGTGAATGTGGCGTCAGTCAAGGTGGATAAAGTGGCCAAAAATGGCCACGGCTTTGATTTTTCCTTCGAAACAACCGAGGGAAAAGTCTTTCATTGTAGTGTTCCGACTCATTTCGATCAGCTCGCTTGGGTCCACTTTCTTGAAGTAAGTGTAGCTGACCGTTTTTTTTATACCCAGGTGAAATATCTTAGTGTGATTAAACTTCTTCTGTTTTGCGCTTTTGCTTGTATAATAGGCCGGAATTGACATGGCAAGCATGCGTCAGAACAACAAACCAGTGTATGGCACGTACCGCAATAGTGCGCTTCCAGACATGCACACAGATAAGGCATACGAGACGTATCGTACCATGTTAGGGGGTGATCCGTCCGTCGTGACAGAGCTGCTATCGTATTTCAACAAGGATCTCGTTTTTTCGTCTTCATATCCGAAAAGCACGCCCTTCAGTGGTGATTATTTTGGCCGGGAAGGACTGCTGCACTTTCTTGGAGCGTTCCAAAGCAACGTAGATTTGATTGAAATGAAGGTAGAGAAATGCGAGCTGGATGCAAACGGTAAAAGTTTGACGGTAAAAGGCACCGAGACACTCAAAAGTAAACATTCTGGCACAATTATTACGCAGTCGTGGTCGCATCGTGTGCGCTTTGGTCCGTATGGCCGTATCTTACGCTTCCGTGTCGACGTAGATCTCAAGAACGCAACAGGAAATTGGAAGACGTTTAGTGTTAAGAATCCTTACTCGGAATTGTCGGATGCCTCTATCCGATCCAATCGGTCACTTAGTATCTCGTTGAAGGATTTTACAGTCTACAATGTAATTGGGAAAGGTGGATTTGGTACCGTTGTGAACGCAGTGAAGAAAAGCGATGGACAAATCTACGCTCTCAAGATCTTAGAAAAGAGCAAAATGACCAAGTACGATGTCGAGAGCTCATTTACAGAAATGCGTGTTGCCCAGAATATCCACCACCCATTTATTGCAGGACTTCGTATCGCTTTTCAAAGTAGAACTAAGCTTTTTTTGGGAATGAATTACTATGGTGGCGGTGACTTGTTTCACCACATGAGTAAAGGTTCTAGCTGTCAGATACCGTCTGACCGAGCACATTTTTACACGGCAGAATTGGTACTAGGTATCCATCATTTGCATCAGCACGACATTTTGTACCGTGACATTAAGCCCGAAAACGTCATGATTGACGCTGATGGTCATGTCGCACTTGTCGACTTTGGACTTGCTAAGCTACACGTATCTGAGTACAAGGGTGCAAAAACCATGGCCGGATCGCCGCAGTACACCGCACCAGAGCTACTCTTACCGAAAGCAAAGCGCTCGTATGGTAAAGCAGCAGATTGGTGGAGCCTCGGAATTTTGCTATACGAGATGAGTGTAGGCAAATCTCCTTTTTATGACAACAACATTGAAAAGATGTACCACAAAATCCAGAATGACCCTCTCATCTTCCCTTCCAAGCCAGCACTATCGGACGAGCTCAAGTCGATTCTTCGAAGCTTCTTACAAAAAGACCCGACCAAGCGTCTTGGTACAAAAATCAGTGACATTCTCGAGCATCCATTCTTTCGAGGAATTGATTGGGACTTGCTGCTCAAGAAGCAAATCACTCCGCCATGGAAACCCAAATTATCGTCGCCTCTTGACGTGGAATATGTGGACACAGAATTTACAGATCTAGATGTACATAGTGAAGTGCAGTCGCCAACAGACAAGTCTGCAGCCAAGTCGAAGGGTTTCTTGTCGCTTGTATCTAGTCGAAGTAGCCGGGATAAAGCAGCTCCACCGGTTCAAGACCCGACTTTTAAAGATTTTACCTATTTCTGCGAAGACCCTGATGCTCTCGTTGAAGTGACGCACCTCGTGTCAGAATTGCGGCCTTCTCCTCCACCTACAGAACCTACGCCCACTTCTCCGCCCAATGATGAGGATTCAGACGAGTCGAATCGCCATTCAGAACCCGAAAACTTAATGCCTTCAGAGTGCGAGGGTACACCATTGTCATCATTTGTAGAAAATGGTATTTTAAATCCGGTGTCCATTTCTCCGCAGCAGTTGCACGATGGATTACTGAAGTTGGAAGCTTCGATGACTGAGCAATTTGAACGCGTCGAAGTAACTATTTCCCGTGAGCGACCACCTGCTAAAAAGCGAAATGGTAGTTTGAGTTCAAGTAAAGAAGAGGAAAAGGATGTTGTCCGTGTGGAAAAGCTCATAATCTCGCCTCACTCATCGCGCATCGTTGCCCCAGCACTCACAATTAGCCCCAGCGCTGATCCTCAGACTATGTCTGAAGCTAGTGATTTTACAAGCCCCGAAGCGAGTTTGCGAGTCTCCCGCGAGGACCATTCCGCTGAAAGCCATACAGAGGCTAATAATAGTCAGCAGATAGTGGAGGCAGAATTCTAGCGCTTTTACAGATTGAGGAAATGTCAGGATTGGCAAAGGAAGAAGTGAATACCTGGCGTCATATCACCTTTCCTTTTGAGATACTTTGCATGCTAGAACTGACAGACACTTTGAAGTACAAAACAAGACAATAATTAAAATCAATGTTATACGATTCAGCTGCTAGTTGTCACCAAGTCATCGATACAGCTGCTTACTGTCACCTAGTCCTCGTCAAACATATCCATATCTTTAGCTGCTGGAGTCACGCCGCGAGTTTGGCCAATGCCGAATATTGCATTCATAGTGATTTGGCTGAATAGTGAGAGACCTCCTGATGTATAGAGACGAAGCAGAGTCCAAGCTATAGCAACAAATATAATAGTCCGGGTATGCGAACTTTTGGTTGGTTTTCTTTTATTAAGCTTTGCTTGAAAAACCTGCCTGGCCGTCTCAATAAAATGCTCGCGATCTGTGATTTTTCCATAGTCGATTCCTTCCCGTTTGAGCAACAGAGAGATCTCAGTGCTCGTCATGGATTCAAGTATCGACTCCACAGACTCGACTGAACTCGAAGGCTTTTGTGCGGTTTCGAAGCGTAAATCAGAAAAAGACCTTTTGTGTCGCTCTTCTTCTTGAAGATCATGCAACATTTGCTGAACCTTCCTGTCAGTCAGATCGATTCTAGCGGACGTACATATTTCTTAGAATACCTAACTATTCGTTTGTTTCATCATCTTACCCATTTTTCTCAGCGTCTGCAATCATTTCAGGGGTCGGATTATAGAAGTCGACGCAATTGAGTCGACGGTCGCGAATCTTTTGAGAACGATCAATACTTTTTCTAATCTCCTGAGCGTACTCCGTCTGTCCCTTTGCTTCAAAGCCTCGTGCAAAATCTTCAGCATGATCCACCTTATTGCATCGGTTAATCATATCTTAAACAAAAAACATATTTCGGGAAATTTACCAATACCTCTCGCTGGTATTTCTGCTTCAATGTGCTTTCGTCCATCCCGGCATCTTGTTTCGCTGACTTTTCGTCGTAGACTTGGCCCCTGTCGAACATACCGCTGAAAGTTTCTCTATCTATAACTCGCTGCTTGGCACGCTGCTTTATCAATTCTCGGAGTAGCCTCCGGACGTCTTGGTTTTCCTCGTCAATCGCATACGCCTTTCGAAGATCCAAGAGTGCTCGGTCAAACTCTGTAGCACCAGAGGATGCTGGTGTGATGAGAGCGAGCGCTCGTCTGTAATGCGTCAGGTAATATTCAAATTCATTGCTCCTGTAAGAAATCACGGCAGACGAATCCTTCTTACCGGTACAGAGCTTTGACGCTTTTTGGCTCGATCTCAAGCGTGTCGTCACATGCACATATACATATAGGGTACTCTTTTAGTTTAAACTTGGCCGCTACAGCAATATCGCATATCACACTAAGATCGTGTTGAAAAAGTAAAGACCCTGAGACCAAACATTACCTGCGATGTTTAGATAGCACGCTACTTTCAATGACTCGAGTCGATTTTGATCATTGGAGTTGTCACACTTGAAATCGGTGAGAATCATATCACCATCCTCGATCCCTTTCTTTTTCCAGCCGGGATCTTTGTCTTCCAAATACTTGAACACTGCCAATGCCTTTTCGAACTCTGCGACAGCTTCTTTGAACTCGTGCTTCTTAAAATACGAATTTCCTAATGCTTTCATGTTCTCAGCGGCTGCTATTCGTTCCGGATAAGGTTTAGAGCGAGCAGTAACGACCGATTCCTGCATGAAGAGCGAGTGCTGGAAATACTGAGGCCATGAATCAAACTGAGTTCGTAGCTGAGCCTGTTGGGCACTTTTAAGCTTTGCAGCCTTTGCCATGAGGTCTGCAAACGGGTTGTCGGTCGACAAGTCCATTGGCGCGAGTCAAGATACTTAAAGACGAGATGGGTGTTCGTAACAGTCTAAAGGACACAACCGTGCTACACATAATTGGCTATCATGTATAAAGGCCGTTTCAACAGGGGCGGCTAACAGTACAGAAATACATCGAGTCTTAATGCGACAAGTAGCAAAAGACATTTAATGAAAATTGAACAATTAGTTTGTTAACAGATAACCTTTCTTGCTGGCATGGACAATAAGTCTAGGCTTATGAATACTGCTTCAACAGTTTACCTAGAAATATCTAGGTGACACGATCAGGATATAATCGACAGTGAGCATTAATATTAGAGTCGCTGCTATATTTACTGACGATAAGCATTATTGAGGGTACGATAGTTGCCGCCTCACTATCGTTACGTCCACGCACCAAATTTTACACACTGCCCCGTCATGATAAAAGTGTCTTTCAGCTTTATGCCTGAATCTTACTTTTGAGTTTAGTAACCATAACCATGACACTGTTAAACATTCGTTGTATCTGAAATAATTGGCAAAGAGCTGACTAAGAGATTTCTATGGAATTGTTCCAGTTTCACTTGCGTCCGGAGTGATTTCATCGTCGAGGATAACCTCCCCTTCAGGAACTTTGTGCAGTTCATCTGAGGTAAGCGGTAGCTCGCACATCGGACAAGTTGGATCCGTTTCAAGAAGTTGTACAAACTGTGAGTATAATCCCGGGAATGTACAGCGTGGGCATGATGTCCAGTCATTCTTAACCATGTGATAGCCCTAGCAATAGTGACCAGCAGTATCTTAGACTCATGTGTTACGTTAAGTGTACACTATTTCACGTGGACGCACCGTTACAATGCAATAAGGAATTACATTTTTGCACGTCGAGCAGTCCAATTCAGCTTCTGCAAGCTCGTATGAGCAAAACGGACAAGGTGTTCGTTCGTCAGGTGGTTGCTCCTTATTGGGGCGACGAACAATAGCCTCAATCTTGCGTCTAATATCTTTGTCCATCGATGCGCGGTACTCGGATGAACGCATTAAAGTTGCCGCGAAATCGTAACTGTAACCACGCAAACCAGCACGTTGACATTCTATGACTGCAGAAATGAGGATGTTGGCAGCATGTGTGGGGAACTTTGACAAATGCTGCGCCACACGAATGAGCATTCGTGCGGCTGGTACGTGTTTTGATCGCTTGACAAGTTTTTTGACTAGCACATAGCTATGCAACAATGCAAGTGCACTTTGAAGCTCCCGAGCCACTCGCATGCGACGAGCACGCAACTGACGAGAAGTTTCGACGAGGACATCGCGTGCAAGCTTATAGTTACCCAGTTCCTGCTCTTGTCGAGCAATAATGACTGCAGTCTTGGCTGCTTGCGCATAATTTCCCAGCGCTAAATACAAGCGAAAAATATGATGTGGGTCTTTCGGAATACCATCTTGTTCTCCCATTAAGTGATCAATCAGTGTGTGGGTGAGCATGTCGTTACGAGCTGCCCCTACCACTTCTATAGCACGCACAAGCGCAGTGTCTCCAGCTGATCCACTACCACCGGCTGTTTCATTTGCTGCACTACACGCTAAGAGCAGCTTCAGTGCCTTGTGGTAGTTGCCTGCAGCATGGTAAAAATTGGCTGCACGCTCTGGTGACCTTTTTTCGTAATATTTTGCTACTTGCGCTGCTCTCGAAGCCATCATGTTCTCTTGGCCTAGAGTTTTCGCAAAGGAGTCCATTTCGCCATGCTGTTGGGCCAGTGCAAAGGCTTCATCTTCCTTGTTGGCTAGCAACAAAAATTCAATCGCACTTGGGTAGCGACCTGCTTCGACGCAATAGCGAGCAGCCGATAAGGCTCCTTCGGATGATTTTGTCTCGCGAACAATCTCGAACGCACGTTCAGCTCCATCTAAATTTTCCAGCTGCAGACGAACGACATTGTTCATTTCACCAGCTCGTTCATACGCCTCTGCAGCAGCGGCATACTCTTTGGCCGCCTCTTTTGCTCGAGCATACTGAGCGTGCACTTTGGATGCTTTCACACGATCCATCAACGGTGCTGCACGTGCCAAGTTCTTCATCTGCACGTAAAGCTGAGCAGCTTTTTCAATCTGTCCACCTTGTTCATACAATGCGGCCGCTTCAGCCACCTGTTTCATGGATTCTAAAATGGCAGCACATTCTTTAAACACTGTTGCATCATCAAGCTCCGTCGCAAGTTTCACTCCACGACGCAGATCGCCTTGTCGAAATGTACACCGAGCTATGCCCGCAAGACTTTGCGTCTGAAGCTTACTTACTGTTGAGGGCGCTGGACTTTTAAGACTAGCATCTCGATTCATACTTTCAATAGCACCAGCGGCGTGTTCGTATACTCGAAGCGCAGCTTCGAAATCACCACGAAATTCCAGTTGGGTAGCGTAAGCCACACTCAGCTCCGGTACGAGGTCGCGTGCTAACGAGTCAGCGAGCTTTAAAGCCTGCTCCCATTGTAGCAAGTGACGTTGCATATGCAGTGCGGCTAGTGGATCACTTGAATTCAAAAAGAGACGAACAGCTTGATTGTAATCACCAAAAAGCATGCACACGTGACCTGCCAATAGATTTTTCTCCTCAATGTCTGTAAGACGGTCGAGACCCAGGACCATTCCCGAATCTCCTAAAGACCGATATGCACAACGAGCGGCAGAAATATCGAGTGTATGCATTGCACGTCCAGCTAGAGCGAGCCAATAGTCCCGTTGGTCAAAACGAGACGCCAACCGCCGCGCTTCATCGAGACGAAATAGGCTCAAATTCTGTCTAAAAGCAGCTTTTTCCTGTTCTAATGCTCCCGAAAATGTTGAAGGCTCTTTACGTAGCTGGTCATGAGTTACACAAGGAAGCGAAGCCAGTCGACCCCCTCCTGATGCATGTTGACAGGTAACAATACCGTCACTTACAAGAATAGGCTCCAAGTCAGGCGGAACGGGTGTTGTTTGTGGCGCGATCACGACATCGCCGTCAGGTAAAACTTCCAGCTCGCCAAGTTGAGTGACTTCTGGACCTCGAATGGTGGTATCGGCTAGGTGAAAGACGCTTATTTCTTTTGGTTGCAAAGCTACAAATACCTGCGGATCAATTACATCCCAGAGCACACCCACGATGCTGGTCGATAGATTGGGGACGCTTGTAGTCTCGCGTGTAGCAGCATTGAGTATAAAGCCACGGCGCTTAATATCTAAAAAGAATATTCGTGTACCTGTCTTGTTCGGTACAAGCTGCACAATTCCTACGCCATCTTCGTGACGATACGCACAGCCATCGAGGAACTGCCATGCACTCAAGTAAAAAAATTGGATGGAGCCGGTACCATTCGATGTCGAGTAGATGAAAAAGTCTTTTGTCAGGGCTACTACGCTGATCTCGCTGTTGCGTTCATCTCGATTTCCACCCGAGAAGATTTTCGCGTTTTCGCCTTGTACTCCGCCGGGTAAGTGTGAATTGCTGGCATCACTGCCTCCTGGTTCGATCCGATGTAAACTCGCTTTGCCATCGCACAACACAGCAGCATATTCGCGATTAAGCTTTACGCATGTCACTCGACCAAGATACTGTTGTTCGTTGACCAGTGCTTCTGCTGATGATCCGTCGCAGCGATAGAACCAGACGCGATTGTTCATACCGACAGCTACATGACGTGGTCCGATGGCGACGAATGATGGCTCGACTGACAGTGCAATCCGAATCGTTTTATTGTTGCTCGATTCTATCTCATTGCGACGAGTGTCAACGATGCTAAGCTCACTTAATGAGCTTAGATACGCGACATAATGGCCACAGTGATCATGAATGCGAGGCATCTGTGCCAAAAAGCTGAATACGATGCCTCCATTTGTCGCAACAGTCAGGATTTGTCCATCCGACGTGAAGCTCATCAAATGGGCCTCATCCTCCTATATTGATGACAAACTCTTTTCAGTTTAGCGGAATGAGCAACTTTTTAATTAGGAAGTAATGTACCTCAATATCCGTAAGTTTTATCGTGTCTGCAACAATCTCAGTAAAGGTCGTTAGATCCACCACTTTTATACTGCCCTCGCCACTTAAAGCAACACGATTCAGTATTGACGAGTAACACGCTGCGAAGATCCGACCCAAGAAAAAGCGGTGCGACTGGAGCTCTTCACCTACTTCCTGTTATCAAACAAGACATGAAAGTGAATTCTCTTGACAATTTTCGATTTATCTCTTACGTCGATTTTTGTGGAAATAACGATGAGATAACCTTCTGAAAAAGCGATAATTATCATGCCGTCTGCAAACCACTCGATAAATACGATGCTCCCGTAATGCTGGACAGTTGACATCTCATTGTCAGCCTCATGCGCCATCACTTACAAAGGTAAGTGACACTTACAGCCTGAAAGGTGAGCTCGACGGGATTGGCTGAGTCTTGCAGACTGAGCAATATAATTGCTCTCGGAAGGGCAATAGCGATCAGCTGTTCGGCCACCTTCATCGAATCGCCTCGCTTTCGTCCAAACTTGATGTTCCATGGCTAGCATTTAAAGCATTTGTAAGAAACTTATAATTTCGTAAATAATGTTTAAACTGCACGCTTGTTCGAACCGTGTGGCTGAGTTCGCGTTGCTCAATCGTATCACCCTGCGAATTGCTCACTGTAAGCATGCGGTCGTCGCCTCCTAATACAAGTTTGTCATCAGCGTTCCACGATCCGCAATGTATACGACGCGTGTGCTTCCCAACCACAGGAACGATCTTTCGAGTCTCTTTGCTATACAAAACAAGGTTGCCCTTCTGGGTTCCCACTGCAAGTAGTGAGCCCTCTTTAGACCATCGAGCAAATGTCGGATCTTTGAGATTTGTGTCTAGACTCAAAGTTAAGCGGTTGCCATTATCCCAAAGGGGCACAACGCTGCTCCCTTGTTGTAAAATGGCAAGTGTACTTCCCTCCGTGTCCCATTCAAGCGCAATGACGGGAGCTGTTAAGTCCAGACCAATTTCGTCGTACTGTTCCCCCTGACGATCAAAGATGTGTACCAAGCCATTTGTGCCCGCGGTGGCTAAAAATGTCCCGTTCGGGTGCCACGCGAAAACCACAGACCCCGCGCCATGAAACTTGGAGGCTATTTTGAAGAGCTTTTTCATGTTTCATGAGGAAATGAGGACCTCGAAGATACAATTGCGTCTCTTCAAGATCAAAAGCAAGATCGTTATATATAGTATATTATTTTGTTCCTGCACCACCAAAATGCATCATGTGAGTTACCCTAGTGTAAAAATGTCAAGTACGAAGTTAAAGTGATCTTGGAGCAGCCAAAGTTAAATCTGACACGATAGTTTATGCAGATAAGCCACCCGCAAGCAGTAAAATTCGATCTTCCGATCTCGTCAGCTACTCATCAACACCATAGCCGTTGAAACCATGTTAGAACGAAATACACTCCGTAATAGAAATGCGACGGTGACAGATCTGGTTGTAAAGTTCGCTGACATTGACTGCAACGAAGTTGCTATACACCTTTAATAAAGATGGCTTGACCTCATATAGTCCGCGTTTTATAGTGTTCGCCATTCGTTATAAATCCGGGCTGGTGTCACTTTTCCCGCGTACCATTCGAAGTGATGTCACTCCGATTTCGAAACATAATGGTTATCCACCATGGCTGTCGACCACAACATCTCTGAGATTTGATTTCAGTCCGAAAGACGATAGTGTAATGTAACGAATACCATAATCGCTACAAACCATCTTGATCGATCGTCGCCATAAATCATCCCCATCGAAGTTTCTTTCGTAATAGGGTTGCTTTAACGGGGGTTACACGTACCTTGGTATGAGATGAGGGTCAAACATGCACGCAAGGGTGTGAGTTACACAAGACGGTGTGATCACACGATGGTGTGGCTACACCTTCACAATAAGCAGTACCGTGGCTAAAACCTATATATTTATAAACAGGCGGCTTTGCCGCAAATAAAACCAAGAAATGCAGTTTTCATTTTAACGGAAGTGTATATTTGCCCTGGGTTAAGGTTGTTGTTACTTTTGGAGTAAGCAGATTGCGATCCGCTACCCTCGTACTGGTTCTAAGTATAGAGCGAAAATCACCAAACTTAGCTTAGCTTCCTCTTAGCGAAAGGGCTACGGCAGCCCCGCTGCACTTGAAAGCACTAGTAGCCAATCTACACCAGAGTCGTTCGACTGGTTCTCTGAGGATAAAGCAGTTCTCCTATTCGCACCAGGGCTTGCAGGACGGGCTTGAAAAGATGACGTCTCTGCTTTGCCTTGAGGGCGACAGCACCTCGCATCGCAAGAACCTGAAGCGATCAGCGCGCGTCTAGAGGCGTTTTCGAGCACCTACAGCAGAAGCTGTCGGCGTCGGCTGCGTCCATAGCGCCACCGTCGACGACGGATGACTCCTCCAGTTCCAAGCCGCTCCTGATGAGCGTTAAGACCTTCGAGGGCAAGGGTGGAGAGAATCTCCTGCTCTGAGTGAACGAGGTCAAGATGGCTATGGCGTCCGCCATGCTCCAGACCGAGCACCGGCGCGTGGCGCTAGCTATCTCCAAGCTTGGTGGTCAAGCACGAGAACGGGCACTGACATGCGGCACTTCGGTCGAAGCGGCGTTACCCTCCTGGACGGAGCTGAGGCAGCAGTTTTGACGAGTGTTCTCGCCGCCTTATCAGGCATATTGCGAGCGATTGCGTTTTTTTGCCACCCGAAAGGGCAGGAAGAAATTGGTGGCTTTGCCCAAGAGTTGCGTACTCTCATTGCCGTTATGACAGCCGATCCTCTCCCCGAGGCGGTCAAAGTGACCGCCTTTATGGAAGGCCTCCGCACTGGCGTGTCAAGAATGGAAGTATCCGTGTGCTCCCATCTTCTTTTGAAGAAGCAGTGAATGTGGCATTGAAAGCCAAAATCGACTTTATGTCGTCACGACTTGGTTGGAATGCATACTCTAGCAGATCGTCGAGCGGGCCTGAGCAGGTAGATCTCAGCTATGCTGAGAAAAAGGAGGCAGAGCTCCGAGCTGCCGAGCAGCGTTTGAACACCGGACGGTGTTTTACCTGTGGAGTCCTTCATCACCTTCGGATTGGCTGCCCCCTTGCAAGTCGCATCAAGGTTCATTGAACCGATATCCAGTTTCTAACCAGTCTGAGTTGTCGCGGGGAAACGACACACCCACTAGACGCGAAGCGGCCAACTGGGGAAGAATTGATTTCTGTTAAGCCTCAAAGTGGTAGAGGGCAGCCGGGCCCAGCCCCGGAGAGCTCCGTGATCTTGAAAACGAAACGTGTGTGCATGCTGATGCGCTGAAATAGCGCTTGAGTGACATCGCTACTGTTCGATTAGCAACGAAGACTTGTGGCACGTGACACGGGTCCTTGTGGACCTCAGTGTCAATTTTCTTGAAATTGATGGCGTGGAACGTTGCTTACTCTTAGACTTGGATTCAAGGTATAACCTCATTCTTGGTATAGCTTGGTTGGAGCACAATGAACCATGGATTGATTGGAGGTCGAAGACCTTGAGCGCTACGCGCACGTCCCCTGGTGGAGCTTTGGAGAGTCATAAATGCACAGAAGCGCTTTTGGCACGGGCACTAGACCGGGACGCCCAATGTGCTGGATATCGTAGTATCAGAGTTATCAAACACCGAAGGTTTATAGGCAAAGGTTCCGAGCATGGTTCGCCGGCTGAACGTGGAGTGGCATGTAATCCACTGAGCGCTGCTAAAATATCAAAGCAGTCACTGCATGCCACGAGTGGCATGGTCCGAGGCATCTTGGGCAAGGCCCTTCAGATGCGCGTGGAGTGGCACGGCATCCACTGGACGAAAATTGCGGAGCTAGCAGCTCTTCATCAAATGTTGTTAACACCATCAGGGCTCGGGTGGAGCAGGAAATGGAGAAACTGGACGACGATGAGTGCATGTTCACACTGGCCTTGCTGCAACACGCCGGGTGTCAACCCTGACCCATGATGTGTCAACCGTAGACGATAGCGCACAGCTATACACCCCCGTCCACGGTATGACGAGGGAGGAAGACGGCGACGTCAGCCTCGAGGCTATACCCGCGGTGAATGCTCGTCTTGAGCTGGACGAAATGTCCCTCGAAGGGTTCGGCGGTGCCTAGAAGGCAGGCAATTTAGTCGAGATGGTCATCATAAGACCGAAGGAGGAGATTAACTAGTCGTCGCTGCGGGATGAAGCTGTCCTGGAGGACGCCAAGAAGGTGCTGAGCGCACGAAGTGAATCCTGAGGAGTCCCTCGGATCCGTACTATCCTTTGGTGAAGGAATTCCAAGACGTCGTCTCCGAAGACCGGCCGTCGGTCCCACTTCCGGACCGAGGTATGCGTCATGAGATCGACCTGGAACCAATAACTACGTAACACGCCAAAGGTCCCTGCCCAAGGAGCTGTGTGACGTCATTGATGCCTTCCTCCGTGTGAAGTACGATGCAGGAATGGTGTGTGAAAGCAAGTCTCCCCATACGACACCTACGATTTGTGTCCGGAATACGAGCGGCAAGTGCAAATCGTTCACGCTTAGATTAGGCTCAACGCCGCCACCATTCCGGCACAGACGCCGATTCCTAGGAAGGATGTCTTTCAGAAAAACATGGTTGGCTGTACAAAGTACAGTGCACTCGACTTGGTCGATGTGTAATACCAACTGCTTATGAGAGCGAGTGATATTTCGCTGAGTACTCCGAGCGGCATGCTCTGGGAGTCGCTGGTGATACTCAAGAGCTGTCAAATGCACCAGCAACATTTTATCGTTAAGTGGCGCAGTTGTTCAGGCCCCAACGGGCGTATGCACATACATATTTCGACGACATCTTCGCCCATAGTTGTGCGGGACACGGGAGAACGGATGGTGATGACCACATTGTCCATTTGAGAGCGGTGCTCGAGTGCATGTACACGAATCAGTTAGATGCTAATGCCGATAAATGCAACTTTGTCGCTGATGAATTATGGGTGCTTCATTGGAAAGCGTGGCTATTGAGCGGATCCCGCAGAAATCAAGGCCATTGTGTCTTGGCCTCGCCAATTACTTACACAAGCACAGCGAGGATTACGCAGAAATGGCACGGCCATTGTTGGGACTCTCTAGGAAGGTTGCGGAATGGTGTTGGGACACTGAGAGGGAGAGGTTTTGACGGGGTCAACGACACCCTCCTTCATGCATCAATACCGGCGTTGCCAGACCCCGGTCGTCCTTTCAGTGTCGTCTATGAAGCTTCGGACTTTGCCATCGGCAGTGTACTGCTGCAAGCCGACGCCGAGGGGTGAGATCAGGTGATCGCTTTCAAATCTCGCCAGCTTATCGATGCAGAGAAGAACTACCCAGTTCACGACAAGATATTGCTTGCAATGAAGAATGCACTTTTCAATTTCAGAATGTACCTGCTCGGATCCAAGCCATGTGTGATATACACAGATAATGCATCACTACGCACTGCGACTCTGTCGCCTCACCTCTCGTAGAGGATGGCCAGATGGCTCTCCTTTATCGCATAGTATATCTTCGAGGTGAATTATAAGTCCGGAAAGCTGAATGATTTGGCTGATATGTTGTCACTCAGACCGGATTATGAGCTTGCTCATGTTACGACGGTGACGTCGTCAGTGATGGATTTGATCCGCCCCGCGTACGCGGGTGGTGATATGTGCGTAACGCTGCTACGGGCTCTTGGGGGCAAGGAGTTTGGAAAATTGGACAAGAAAATGTCGCGACTGCGCGCACAGGTACATCGATATTCATTGAATAACGGATTGCTGTATTATAGCACCGACTCGACGGACATGACACAAATTGTGGTTTCTCACGATAAGGATTTAGAAAACCGTATCCTCTATGAGGCCCACGACACTGTACTCAGTGGTCATCTCGGTCGTAAGAAGACCCGCAGCTCTGTGAGTTTCCACTATTGGTGGCCTAAGCTGTACAAATGGACGAGCACCTATGTGCGCACGTGTGAGACGTGTCAGAGGGTGAAACCCTCTCCGAATACGGCGGCGACGGTGATATGTTTGCCGGTACCCTCCGGGCATTGACAATCCATGAGTACGGACTTCGTGTTGGCCTGCCGATGGACTTGGCGAGCAGCACGGGTGTCGTGGTCTTTGTCGACCGTTGAGCAAGATGGCTCATCTTGCGGCGGTGCCGGACACCATCGACGGTGTCAGTACAGCTACACTGTTTATGGATCGTGTCTTTCGACAACATGGACCCCCGGAGTCATTGTCTCTGACAGAGACCCACGCTTCACTAGGAAGTTCTGGTCGACGATCTTCAAGGAGCTGGGCGCCAAGCTCACTATTTCAACAGCGGACCAACCGCAGACCGACGGTCAAACTAAGCGCGTGAAAAGCGTCGTTTAAGATGTTCTCGCACCATCTGCGCTCAGATGCCGAGGCGCTAATGCGCCATACTGTCACTTGTAGAGTTTGCTCTGAACAATGCAGTGCATGTGTCTACCAGCTACACGCCATCTTATGTAAGCGGGCTCATTAATGATCGCGCCCCGCTGACGCCGCCATCCCATGTCCCAGGGCTTGGTTGAGAAAGAATAGCCGAGCGGCTAGCTGATGTCAGCACCCTCACTGTAAAGAAGTCGATGACTCCCTGCCTACTAGACTGAGTGTCTTACGACACGTTCGCGATGCGATGGCTGAATGCCAAGACATACATAAATACTATGCAGATGGAAGACGCAGAAAAAATGATGGAAAGTTTGAGGTCGGAGATTTGTTTTATTAAATGCTAAAATCCATCCTACACATGAGGTCTCTATTGTCTTTAAGACAAAGCTCCGCCCACGGTTTATCGGACCTTTTGAGGTCGTGGCCAAGCGGGGCTTTGCGTATATGCTTAACCTTCCGAGACGGATGTGCACCCACCCGGTGCTTTATATGGGCTTGCTCAAGCCGTATTGGATCCGGATCTAGTGAACGAGGGAGCGTTGGCCCCGGTGCGGCGTCTACAGGAGCCCCACCATCCAGAAGGAGGATCAGCATTTAGTTTTGAGCACAGAGTGCAACAATCTCCATCTTTAACGCCAGGCGCTCCACCATCGCAAAATGCGATGCGTCCGTCTGCTCGATGGCTAAGAGCCGCTCTGATAGAGCGCGATAGTCTTCAACGTGAGGCATTCGGTGCACGAAGTACTCCAAGCTCTTGAGGTCTTACGCACAGCTGTATGAGACCCCAACATGATGCTCAGCGGAGCTCCAATCGCGACCGACCTTGTTCTCGGGACGCTCGAAGGGCATCGCGAGTAGCAGAATGGCGATCGACTATGTCGTCTTCGTCCGCCGCCGACTTTTCATGACGAGAATGGTGGCGTCCTCTTTCACGTGGAACGTCGTGTAGATTGAGGGTCAAAACCAGTATCTTGTGAAGTGGCGGGTTCAACTTCGGCAAAACTGCTCAAACGTCGTGGACGCTTAAGATTTGAGGGAACATGACGTTTAGTGTCATTGTCAAAAGCCAGGGAAGCCGAAGGGCCATGAGCTGAGCTCAAGCTAAGCCCTGATATGATATGGTCTCAGACTCACCCGTGTGAGAGACCACAGAGCTCGCGGGAGCGTGATGGATAAATTTATACGTCGCAGTGCGACAATACGAAGGAGGTCGGCGACGCGCCTTGAGTTTTATAAACTCGAACCGAAGATGGCGTTCCACGCGCACGTCCACCTCCTTGTAGCTCCGCTGTAAGTTGGACAGCGAGGAATTTTCCGATGTCGCTGCACCCATCGCTCAAAGAGCCTTTCATCATTGCAGCGGTTTCTCCAGGAACAAGCACAACAGGAATCGTATACATTGCGGGGACAGGAGCGCCTTCTCTTCGAGCGCGAAGTCGAACGCGGTACTCGGTTGCAGAGGGCCTAGGATGCGCTTTCCTTAGCCACGGACGTGCCGTCCGAAGTTGCACCGCGAACAGGAGACGAAGACGGGCCTTACCCGCGGGTTCTCTAGGAACCAGCGAGGCTGGGGGTCAATCGTGTCCGAAACATAGGGTTCATTGAGCAGAGAATGCGTGCAGAAGGTCCAGGGGATGTAGATGTGTCTTTGAAACGCAAGCTTCGTACGAGGTGGGCGTATAAAATTTTGTTGGGGGAGAGTGTAACCCCCGCCACACTCTCCCTTGTAGGAAGGGGTGGGTCACATAAGATGGGGTGGCCATACAAAGGTGTGGGTTACACAAGGCGGTATAATCACACAATTGTGTGTCTACACCTTAACGAGAAGTCAGTACGTGGCTGGACTGCCAGTAGTTATTCATCTTAATTTGATTTTACTATTTAATGCGGACAACCTATACATTTAAATATAGGCGGCTTGAACGAAAGAGTTAATTTGCCCTAAATTAAAGACGTGGTTACTCTTGGGTTAAGCGGATTGGATCCGTTACAATCGTACTGGTTCTAAGCATTGAGGGCCACCGACCTTACCTTAGCTTCATCTAAGCGAAAGAGCTACAGCAGCTCTGCTGCAGTTGCCATGCACTTTGCAAATAAGAAATTTCACCCGGAAAACTTCGAGTTACAAACACACAAAGGTTGGGTTTCGAGCGCACACCTAAAAACAAAATGAGAGTCACTAACGTAAATGATTATCTTGGTAGCTCCATTTTTTCAAATATATATATCCTTCTCTTCTCTTTACCTCTTCTCTTCTCATAATAATAGAGATGTGTCATTATCACCTGAAACGAAGCTAGCAGTTCACGTGTAACACGGACCTTGCCTTGAAAAGTGTCGGTATTTTCATACAAACCGACACTTTGGTAATCCAAAAATTGTGCAACTACACAAAATTGCAATATGAATCTCGTACATTCGCAAAATATTGTACTTTGCACAATTGTACAAAATGTTGGCTTATTATACACAGTCCCGGTACTACCTCCCCCACTAAGATGTGGACCATATTGGGGCATATACCTCGTTTTTCTGTGATATACTGAGCAACAGTAAACGCTCAACGAGCAACCACTACGCGTAAAGTCTAACTTAATTTCACCATGCCTGCACCTCAGAGTATATTCGCCACGGGATACCCTCCACGCTCTTCATCAATGACGTTGTAAGTCTTTCGAAAGATGCGTGGTCCTCGCAACCGACGCTATCGACGAAAAACACCTTGACATGCCAAAGTTTCTTTGACAAAGTTGACCGCAGTAACTCTCTGAGTTTTGACAAAGCACCTTTACCATCACTTAAATGTATTGGCCGAGGTGGAGGCGCTCCTTGTGCTTCACATTTCTGGTGCACGAGTTTAAAACTCCGTGCACTTTTCCAATAGCGGCTAGTGTCGTGATACCCGCCGACAATGTCCAGCTGATCGCTGTTGAGCTAAAAGCCGGCCCAAGAAGTCCATCTTGCGCATCAGCATGCGGAAGAGTCGTGTATACTTTCGTCAATGTCCTCACGCCGTCTCTTGCCAATATCATTGCGGTGATTACGACTTTAAACCAACTCAAATTGCTTGTCGCGCTGCAGAAGAGCCCATATACGACTATGTGTTCGGGTCTTTTGCTCACACCGATAACGAAACGAGCGCCAGGAAGTTTGTTTCTCAGACGCACAGGTAATTACTCACCGTGTAGAGATCCGCTCCTTTCATGAATAATGTACTTTAAAGCCGGCAAGAGTGCTAGTACATGTAAGCGGATACTGCCCGTAATGTAACCACCCTGTAGTGCACATCACACAAAAGATATAAAAATGATTTCATATATGTTGCTAAACCTCATGGTTCCATAGCTTCGTGGTTCAGCGTTCGCTTCTCAAGCGAGTGGTCGGTGGTTCGATTCCACCTGGTGCCGTTAGCAACTGTTCATACCTGCACGATATAGAATTGCGAAGCGACCGACAGTGGGAAGTGTGTACTAGTTCTTCGCCAGTATGCTAAGTACCTAGCGTCGGAGCCTCCTCTGATATGGATTCGAGATCGGGTGGTTTCTACAGATCGAAATCATAGCGGTTCCAGGTATGCAGAGGATGACTGTTCACAATCTTTTAATTACCATGAAGGTGCGCAAAACAAACATAAAACACAATATATATTGAATTATTGATAAACGTAAGCCTCTGTAAACTTCATAATAATTAAGTCGTGCATCTTCATTTGTTATGATCCTAGCTCCACACTTGTAGCAATGAAAATTTGCGCATTGTTTCATTTTCTAGATGCATAATGGCAGCTTGACTTTCTGGTAAGATTGATTTGTAGTACTGAAATTTACCGAAGGCTCTGTAATGGGGTAATGTTTTATTAAGGTTTTAAATTGGAGTATGTTTTATTAAAGTTTTAGAGATGGAGTATTTTCTTATGTTTTCCTTAACGAAAAAACATTACTTTTTTAAGAATTTATAAACGTTTGGACTCTTGAAACAGCAGAACAAATAATTAACCTAAACAACTCGGTATGGCTGATTCCAATACGTGGACTCTTTGAAATGAAACTTCCTTAAGGCCAAGTGCACTGTGAACCCGTCGCAGTCTGTCGCATATGCCACGAATGTACTCCATTGCATCCATATGCAACCCATTTCCTACATCCTTTCGCCTCCGAGACAACGGATCCTTTTTTATACTTGGATTTGAGAATAATAATGTACACTTGATGAGTTACGTCCCCCCTTTTTAGGAGTCGTGTAAGCCATGCCAAGCACGTGCTGTAGGGTTTTTCATTACACTCTAACCCGACTC
>NW_020189964.1:93221-93547 GCF_900000015.1 Plasmopara halstedii
CTACGTTCTGGGGAAGAAATGAGTTCTGTTGAGCCTCAGGGAAGTAGAGGTCAACAGGGCCCAGCCCCGAAGAGCTCCATGCCCTTGAAAACTGTATGCAAGCCGGGCTTGCTGGTTGTGGAGGCGACCGTAAAGGGCTTCGAGAAGCCATGGAAGATCCCTTTCGATTCCGGGGCGTCGGGCAATTATGCTCGACGCTCCACGGTGGAAGAAGGTCAGCTGTATGCTGAGGTGCTGAATGCGCGGTTGGGTGACATCGTCACTGTTTGCCTAGCGACGGGGACACGTGTCACGGTCTCGAAGGTCCCTGTGGACCTCGGAGTCAA
>NW_020189964.1:94121-94337 GCF_900000015.1 Plasmopara halstedii
ATTCGGTCTAAGCTGCGTTTTCCTTTTGGGCGGAGCTGAAATGCAGCTCTCACGAGTGTTCTCGCCGCCTAACCAGGCATATCGCGTGCGATCGCGCTTCCTTGCCACCCGACAGGGCAACAAGGAGTTGGTGGACTTTGTCCAAGAGATGAGCACTTTCATTGCCGGGATGGCAGCAGATCCCTTTCCGGAGGCGGTCACAGTGACCGTCTTTAT
>NW_020189964.1:94347-94447 GCF_900000015.1 Plasmopara halstedii
TTTGAGCGTAACCTTCTATAACCTCAACTTGATGTTGGTTCCGGTCTGGTTGAACCTCAACCTGATACTGTTTTATGATCCTTGATCACGTCATAGCGAC
>NW_020189964.1:94457-94529 GCF_900000015.1 Plasmopara halstedii
TGAGCTGTCAAAGACCTCGAACTTGACAGCTAGATCCATGTGGATCTTGGAGACAGTAATCACCTTCCCGTC
>NW_020189964.1:94539-94855 GCF_900000015.1 Plasmopara halstedii
GAGTAAGTGCTGCAATCCAGTCTGAGAAAGCATGGCATAGTAGACTTTCATCAATTGACTATCGCGGTGACTTGTGTGGCCCATAATTTTGTCTAGATCTTCCAATGATAAAGGCATTGCAATATCCTGTCGCTGCAAAGCCCCGACTCCTTTCGCTCCTTCAATACTTTTACTTTTCAGCCTTGTCACAATTTCATGTGTTTTATCTTCAAATTCCTCTAGAATCTCTTTTGGATATACAGCATTCTTGGATGTTTCAAGCCGTCTTTTCGGCCGAGGTTTGACTGGTGAAGCTGAGTTCGTGGAAGCAGACGTT
>NW_020189964.1:94865-95064 GCF_900000015.1 Plasmopara halstedii
ATGAGTTTCGGTCGATTTCGAGCAAGAAATGAGTTGAATAGCACCATAAACGATTCTGTCGAAATGGTGTATTCGACATTGTTTGCCAGTGACTGCATCAATTTCGCCAGTAGCACAAGTGCCCACTGCATTTGCTTGCTGGGTGCAGTATAACCTGGAGTCAAATTCATCTTGTGGGGAACTACAAGAGCGGGACATA
>NW_020189964.1:95315-95825 GCF_900000015.1 Plasmopara halstedii
TCGCATGGGATGACGAGGAAGGCGAGCTGAGCCAGCGGCGTGATACGAGCCCTGCTCGCTCCTTGCGGACCCCCTGTCCGTTCCCTGATCTCTCGTCAATCGAGGGACGTGGCGTAATCACCAACGACCTCGACGGCGCTCAGAGGCGGCAGCTAAAAGCTGACCATACGGCGGCTTTGAAGCGCACCCATCCACGGTCGGTCATTGACACTCGTGTGTATTATGGCTTTCGCCGAGCGGATCCCGCTGTGGAAGCGAAGGACGCGGTTAGTCGATCGTTACGCGTCCACATTATCGGGCCCCCGGAAAGAAAGGAAGATAAGCTTGTCAAATGGAAAGCTCTTCGAGCTCGTTTCTTGGTTTCACAATAATTTTCGTTGGAAGCTTATCGCACTCGTCTGAGTGCTCAGAGAGGTGGCTCTCGTGTACTCGCAATGCGGACAATACCTGTGGTGCTCGCCCCTGGCAAAAGCGCTACAGATGATGAAGCGCTCTTTGAGCGATGGGTGC